>NW_010190314.1:0-51117 GCF_000695765.1 Mesitornis unicolor
ACTGCATGGGGTTATTGTGACCAAAGTGCAGAGCTAAAAAGACAAATTTCACCAGAGGTGGCTAGAGTTGTTCGCTTTTCTTGCTGGAGGAGCTTTGCCTCCCAGTGTGACAGCCAAATTTACTCAGATCTTATCTATTCTCCTGGAGTCTCCTGGGTTGTTGGGTTGGTGGTAGAATCTGGTCAACTTTAAAACAAATGTTGCACTGCATGTCTGGAGATGGTCCCTAGAGGGAGACCCTGATGTCACTAGTTGTAGATCATGAGAAGTGCTCCCATCCCATCCAAGGGGATTAAGAGACAAGCTACTGTCAGCTGTGGTAGCAGAATGCAAGAGGCATACCTTTCCCTGGAAAGAAAACACAGAGCAAGCACCCTAAATATGTTTTTCCTCTTTCTTTCCAGTTTTGTGAGTCTGCGAGTGCCGGATTTGTGCCAATTCAGGTCACTGCACACAGTGCAGCAGAAATAACAAAACAAAACCCCTGAGGAACTCAGTACGGCAGAGCAGTCCATGCTTCAGTAGCTGCTGCAGCAGGTGGGCAATGTGCACTGGGCTTGGCCGTCTTCAGCTCGTTTGAGCGTTTGCTGGTAGAAGGAGATGATCAGAGGTTATGTGTGTGGTATAAGGGAACACTGTTTCCGGTTTGGGATATTAGTCATTAATTAAGAGCAGGTGCTGCTTGTCTAGACAACTATGTGGGCTAGCCAGAAAAAAAAGTGGATTTTCAGGTGATTATTGGCAAAAGACTGGGAATTAACCACTTAATAAGATTAATTTTATTTTGTTTTAGCTTGCAATGTTTAACCATGGAGTATCACCCTTTTTTCCAGTGAGTCAATGAATAATTGTATAAATACAGAGCATTATCCTCAGGATTCACCCTGATTCTCCATCATAAAATGCCAGTCAGACCCGTATCTGATAGGATTTCACTCCATTTGAGCTTTCAGACAGAAACATTACATCTCAGACTGATCTTGCCTGCCTAGTTATGAGTTTTTCTTGGAAAGAAACAGCTGGCATCAATGGGTTTAGAATGAGACCAATGAACCCTTCTCACATTCCCATGCCGAGTTGCACAAAAGTATCATTAACAGCCACAGGCGCTTAAGAGATGAGCACCACCTAAACCCATGCTGCTTGGATATTTGGTCATCTACCTGCTAAATCCTCATCCTCTTGGAGCTGTAATAGTCCTCACACCTCAGCTGTTACATGTGTCTTTGTGTATGTGTGAAAGTATGGTTTCACCTGGATAGGTGCATGCATATATGTACACGTATACACATATTTTACCACATATTTTTCTAAGCTAGCTACTGTTCTGGAGGAAGAGAGTACATGGCCTGCTGCTTTGGCCATTATATGCTAAATTCTATATTCCTGCACTTTATTACGTTGAATCTGTTTGCTCACGTGATACTTGAAGACAAATTGGTCCGCAATCTGCAAGATGTACTTTCCAATAGGTTACATTAACAGACAGTGCTCTGGATTAATGTTTTGTTAAATACAATTTCCCTCTAGTGGTATTTGCACACTATCTTCTTATCCTCTTTAAATAGCTTTATAAGGGACATACAAATCCTTTTTTATGAAACGTGGTTTATAAATACAATACTTGCTTCTGGCTTTCTGCTGTCTTGACTTATGCAGAGCTCGCAACCCATCAGATGGTATCAACCCTTTCCATACATTGAGGAAGTGGGAGATTCAGATCATGAAACTTATCCTGCTCAGCCTATGAGAGATTGTTATATTTTTGGCATGAATTCGAGCTCAACTGAAGAATGTAATGTAGGGCATCAGAAAATCCATTTGATACTCATTGTTGAATCTATAAGGGGTTAATAACTCATCTGGATAGAAATCCAATCTTATACCATGTTGGAGAAGCACTGGCTGCATCTGAAATTAACTGTTTAATGACCCTGTTTTGGATTTGTGTCTTCTAATCTTAGATGTTTGTAAGAGATATCTAAATCGGGCCTGATCACAGCAGGCTGCCTTTATAGTACCTTGCCAGAAGACACCTCCCACTGTACAACAATACACGTAAGACCTACTAGTAAAGACTAAAAGCTACAATAAAAACATGATTGTGAGAGCAGGAGAGAGTACCAATATCCTGTGACTCTTTACAAGATCCAAGTTGGGAGCTCCATGGAAGGGACTGAGACTTCTGACTCAGGTGCTTTCTCAGTGGAAATGGTCACCAGTTTGGGCACCCTGGCAGACAGACTCCGAGCTATTGAAACCTTTGTGGTACCAAGCTCTGTGTCGTGGAAGAGCATCTTTGAGCTACACCTCTCAGTGACTGCCTTGGGCTCAGGATATACAACTATGGCAGCTGTAGAAGACAAGATGCTGAGAAAAGCAGATATTTGAGCTGGGAAGGTAAGCCCGTCCCTTAGTAATTTTCCTATTTCTTTTTTCTACTACACCATATGTTAAGACTGTGTAAGTGAATATTGTTCTCCCTGCATATTTAGACACCTCTCAACCACATGGAAGCTGCTAAAAAAACAAAATTGTTTTCTTAATCAAGAACAACAATTATTTCAGTTCTTTTGGAATAAATGTGAAGTTTTTCTTCTGTAATTAAAGTTCACAGTTGACTTGCATGTGTTTTTTTTCCAGAAGGACCTAAGCATATGCTTAACATGCAGCACGTTTTCAGATCCTATGCTTAACGAAAGCTTTGATCTCAATTATTTTTTTGCTTCCCCCTCATCCTTTCTCATCCCTTTTCTCATCTGCTACTTCTAATCTAAGCTTGCTTTGTATAAATAAATCCTAAATTGACGTCATTTGTCTGTGGTATGGAACACTGTTTATGTTGAATCAAGTTTGATGTTTTCTTAGGGGGGAAGGCAACCTGAATGGCCCAGGTGCAGAAGCCCGAAGCTTAGTGGCTTGAAATGAACTTGTGGATTGATCCGGTCAAATTCTTACATTAATTAACTGTACTTCTTAACTGTTCTCCTTCTTTTTTGTCCCCTCACTCCCCGACTCCTTTGTTAAATGAAAACATTATCTTGATTCATGCAGTATAGATTTGCTTTTGGTCTGACACAGAACTGAAGTGGGTTTTGCTTGGCAAAGCAAGGTATTGCAAAGGTCCCTGAAAGCAGTGTGTATTCTCTATGTGATTTTTAATTCTCTTTTGTTTCTTGCCCTTGCAGGTGAAATCAACATAGATCTATAAATGAGGTGTATCTAATTTTAAACTACTGACTACTTTATTGGTGACAAATTTGCTGTAACTATTTCCCAAGGACATTTGTTTTCTTTTCCCCATTTATGCTGAGTGTTGGGACATGATTTTTCTATAGAAAGGCCATTTAAAAAGTCCACTTCCAGCTGAAACAGCTCCAGTCTTTGCTAAGATATATATTTGTTTAAATGACTTCTACAGAAAAAAATGATAAAAATAACTCATGAAAAGTACAGGTCCTTGATCAGAACTTGGTTGTTTGGGCTTCATAAACATCTTTGCCATAAATTTCCTACGTAACTTGGATATATTATTTCACCTCTTTACCGTTTTTTGTGAATTGATGTAAAAGATGAAAAACACTCCTTTTGTCTTATCTCTCAACACTGGCCATTCTGCATTCCAGTTTTAGTACATGTTTTATAATAACTATCTGTAATTAAGTGTCACTTAAGGGTCCCTTTACAGTGCCAGAATAGTGTACACGTTTATATATATATAAATGAATCAAGCCTTTAATCTCTTGATGCCTTGATCTGTAATGACCATGAGAATAGCTGCTTTGTCTCTAAGCTCTTTGATGCAGGGTGGTTTCCAGCTCCATCACTTTTGAGAGTCCCTTGCTGATTGAGGACCTTGTTCTTTGTTGAACCTGCTACAATATTCACTATTTCCTAAAACACAGCATATATCTAAATCCTAACTGGGTTTGCAAAACCGTGTACTTGCCTATAAGGAAGGGCTAGAACAATTCCTTGCCCATTCAGTGTCCAAAAATGAATGGGTTCCTCTTAGAAACTGGCTATTCAATGTTATATATTACTGACACAGTTTGGGGTTTTGCCCCTGGCTAATTTTCTGAAAGCTGCTTAAGCCCTGATCTGAGAACAGAACAACCACTTTCCTTTTTGACTTCTTTGTGACACTCATATTTCACAACAGCAACACAGTTGCTTTCAATCCTTTTGCATATGAGGACATATGGAAAATTTGCAAAGCTGGAGTATGCCCTGAGCAGAAAATTTAGCTCTGTTAACATGAATCTTTTTGTGTTTGTGAACCAAAAGCAAAAAACATGTTTGATTTTCTACAGAATTTACATGAGTGTTTGGGAGAGTGAAGTAAGGGGCCTCAATGGTAAATCAGTAGGGAAGACAGTGACTGGTTCCTTGGAATTAGCAGGGTGCTAATGGTGATAACGATGGTACCATGATGCTGCTGAAGTGAATGTCAATTAGTCAGTCAAAGATGGCAAAATCACAAGCTTAATTTTAAAGCTTTTCCTGTATTTTCCCATTCACCTACATTTCAGAATATTAAATAAGAATTAAAATATATCAAAACAAGGAAAAGAAAAGCAGGTAAGCAGAAATTACATTTTTGTTTCCTATACTTCTTGTTCCTGAAATTAGGATGCCATTAGGGCACAGAAGGGAAGTAAGGCGATAGTTTTTTCTCTGACTTTTCACTAACATAAACTAAATTTTTTTGAGTAGTTGGGACTATGTGACACAGCCAAAAGTTACTGTGATGAGGAAGATGCTAAACATCCCTTTGCTATGCAGATGATAGAGATTTGGCCTGTGGACATGGTTAAATCCCAGTAGCCTAATGCAAAATCCAAATAATAATATGCTAAGGCATACCTGAAAACTATTTGACCACAAATTTGTAACTCCATGGCTTAGTGACACAAGGGAAAACAGTTCTGTTTACTGCCCCGGATTTCTATCTCCTTGTGATTTACCTTCCTCCCTGGGATGTTTTCAAGCCATCTCTTAACTCTTCCCAGATTTTTGCTTATGGCAGTCCCTTTTCTTCTGGTGCTTAGCAGCTTTTCCGGGGAGGGTCTCAACAGGACTATCTCTGTGCTGTAAGCTGATCCAGCCATCAGGCAGGACGTTTTAGCCTTCCTGAAGAATTTGGAGGAAGGGTTTCTAAACTTCTCGATGCATAAGCCATGTGAGCATATGGCCATAAATCCTATAAGCTTGGGCACTTTGTGGTGATACAATAGCGCTTGATGGACTCCTCTAGATAATGCTGCTGTAATATAAGGTGGATGCAGCAGGGAGGGACTGGAGCCTCGGGGTCGGCTTTACAGGCTTTGCTGCCTTAGGCAATGTGGCAAATGTCCACTGTACACACAGCCAGCTCCAGCATGCAGCAATACCTCTGGGCAACTGCTTATTGAATCCCCCGACACAGAGATATAGCATATAGAGTTTTTGGGAGAGGGGGTCTGATGTCCTTGCAGTGCAGCTGAGAGCTTCTTCCTTGCCTCCCCCTCTTATTCCCTGGCTGAGGACGAAGAGCATCTGTACAGTGTTCTTGTCCTTTCCCCGTTCCCATGAAGCACGGCTCATATTAAGGCTCTGGTTTTTGTCTTGGGTGCCACGAGCATCAGGACCCCAAAATACCAACAACGAGATACGATAAAGGATTTTTCTGATTTTCTTCTGTCTGATTGCAAACTGATTGCGGCATTTCCTACTGAGTAGCGCCACCCCCTTCCTTCCCTCTCATATGTCCTGGGGATGAAGGGGCTAATCCTTTACATTAACCAGCCCATTAACTATTGTGCCTGTAAAAACACCCAGCCTGTCACAATTACTTCTGGCTCTGTTCCCTCCTGCCCATCAACTTGATCGAACATAATGTGTAAGGGGATAGCGCAGTGCTGCATGCTGTTGACACTAGGAAGAAAGATCCCAGGGCTGAAGTGCCACTCAGGTTACAGATGAGCTGGAAAATCCACCCACTCATGAGAGTGGTGACAGCTTTGTATACAAACTCTTGCTGCCCGTGATACCGAGATTGCAGAGGCTGCAAGTCTGCAAGTGCTTGACAGACAGGGCTTTGACGAGAGCCAACAGGGAGAGGGGCTGGGTGGATGTCGCTGGAGGTCAGCGAGGTCATCTCTTTTTAAACCTTGATGCTGTAGCGTAAGTGGAATAAGTTATCGGCTTAAGATAAATCAAATGAGGATATCTGCTTACCGCGCAGCTTGTCCTTTTTTTCAGTCGGCACAAGGGATAGACTGAGGAGCTGAATGCACAACTGCATGGTTGTGGCCGTAGGTTGCTCTTGCATACTTGTGCATGGCTGAGATTGGGTAAATTCCTGCACGTCATGACTGAGATGCCCGGCAGCCTGCTGCAGTGGCTATGGCATCGCAACCAAGGCATCGGCCATCAGCAGAGTCAAGCCCAGGAGACCTGGCTCGTTCTCTTGGTTCTGACATGGGCACTACCTGCTCCACTGCTTTGTCTCATATCAGCAGTTTTACAAATGTTTCAAGGCAAGGACTTGAATACTGACTCTTATTTTACTTTGCCCCCCCTAAACTTTTTGGGTTTTTGGTTGTTTTTTTCCCCCTGTTTTCATAAGAAAAGGTTAAAATGTCATCTTTCAACCTGGGGTGACTCAGCCCAAAGCAGAACATTTCAGTTTTATCAGTTGGCACAAAGAGATCTATTTCAAATAATTTCTGACATCATATTAACTTGCATTTCTATCTCAGCTTGAAATTGGCCTGTGCATTGGGCCATTCCTTTTTTTTTTCTAGAAAGAAACATGCTTTTCTCCATCTGAAAACCAGGTAAAATAGGTGAATGGATGAATCACTGGGACATGAACTTGTTTCAGAGGAGAAAAAAAGGGACTAGGTTTTTCAGAATATAGCACCAACAAAGGAGCAGTTTGACTTTTACTTGATCTGAAAACAGCCGTTTGAGCCAGGTTTGATAAAACAAAATGCAATACTGTAGAAATTCTGCAGTTCACCTACCTCAAACATTTATTTACCAGCTAACATAGCAAGACTTCATTACCGGCTGGGACTTGCCATGAAAGTGTAGCAGTAATCTAAAATAAAGGCTTCTGAAGCACTCTGGGTTGAGCTCGCTTTCCTAGGAGGGATGCAATATGCTGATAGTAGATGCACTTTTCAGAATAGGAGCTCACATAGAAAGATTATCTATGGTGGGATGGAAGAAGTTAGCCAAAACTGTCTTTATATTTTTTCATGCATAGCCCTTCATAGCCGATGTTACACAAGGCAACTCGTCTTACTAAGAAGAGAACATGTAGGAAAAGTGAAATAATAGATATATACTTATGTAGAATAGATGTATAATTACCTAAAACAGGATGTTTCTGTTAGTTAATCCTAACTTTATGTCAAGAGCGGGAGCAGTGTTTTCTTGCTGCTGCCCCACTACCAATGAATGCTAATGGTTCAGGATACGATGCCAAACTTATTTTCGGCAATCTGGATTTGAACCAACTGCTCAAGTGAAGTATACTTCAGAACCCAAGCACAAACTTGCTGGTCCCGTTTCATCTTCAAATAAAGGCTTGCCTACCAAGGAATTTGTCTGGTTTTTAGTTTTTCCTCAGCTCTGTGTGCCCAATCCAATAAAAAAACCTGCCTTTCCCTGCAGTCTTCGCTGGTTCCGCTGTTGCAGCAAGATTCTTTCCACAAAAGGACACAGATGTTGCAACACTCTGTGATGAAACATCTGGAAGTTGGTCAGCAACCATTGCAAGCAATATACACATGGCTGATTTTACCACCTTACATCCTTCTGTAATGGGTGGTGAGGACAATTAAGCTCCTAGAACAAACTTCCCAAAGCCAGAGTTGCAGGTGATGAGATATCTACCCTTATCAGACGGAAATAATAAAGGAAGTGATGCTGATAGGTCACCGATGCTGTTTTAGAGCTATAACTAGTGAAAAAGACTGGTTATAAGACATTTTCTTGCTTTAAGAAGCTTTCTGGGAGATTTCTGCAAAAGACATTTGGATTTTATTTTAGATACCAGAAGCCTTGGGCAGAGACCACTAAGCACTGTGCTATACAGCCAGACTCACTTTTGCTGTCTGTTCTTCAAGCACCATGAATCTTGCTAGCTTGATGCAGCATTAGCATCAGGGAAGAGATATGTTCACTTCCAGACTACAGTTTAACTTCTAGGGTGCTTTTCTGCCTGTGCAAACATTAGTCCACAAGTTTGACATTACTCAGGAAGCTTGTTGACCAGTCTTTGAAAACTGCTTGATTCAAGTGAGTTGGCCTCTACCTGGGGAGGTACCTCTGGGAAGATTAATGCTGATACGCCTGTTTTTTTGCCTTAAGGAGGAAAATCAGTGCAGATCAGTCTGTTAATATCTGCTGTTATCACTTGCTATATATAATTCAGTGTACAAAGGGCGCTGGACAGTACATGCACAGGTGATAATATCAGTTGAGTTTCAGAGAGTTCAGCATGCAAGGTTAGGAGAAGGACGTGTGTATGTGTGTGTGTGATATGGAGGGTGGATTTGGAAAAACGAAGTAACACAAAGAGCAGCAGCATTGCATCACAAACCATTCAGCCTGGAATCTCCAGAAAAACAGAGCTTTTTTGCTTTATAACTGCTGGAATTTTACTTTATCATCGCTCATTTCTACTCCTTTAATAAGGAATCCTGAGTTGAACTTTCGTGCTTACTGTGCTCTGCCTTTGGCTGGCTTACCCAGGCTTTCCCTTGCAAACCCTGGAGTGAATCGTTTAATTCCCTGGATCGGAGTTAGAGAAACTCTGGAGTAGCTCATTCATTCACTGTCGAGGCTGCTCTTCTCCACTGCGGTGGCTGGGGCAGCCTATGCATGTTCCTGGCCTCGGTAAGCTATCCATTTCACGGGCTGGTTTGAGCCGCATGCTCCCTGCATTCCTTTGGTCACAGGGGCACAGGAAACGATCTTACAGCTCAACTTATGAAATGCCCTGGTAAAGCTAGCCACGATTTTGTTATTAAACTTCGATGTCTCCTCACTCGGCCCTCCCCTCCTCTCCTTTTCTGCCTTGAGTCTTCACTTGTAAAACCGGCAGAGTCTACCATAGAAATCATTAATCCAGAGAGGTAGGGAGGTCTGTATGAATACATTGCTGACATGGGCTTTCATCAATTTGTTTTCATGACTTTGCTAGCCTGGACTTTCCCCTCAAAGGTTTGAGACTGAGTGGTGGTGAATGCAGGCGAGGACTTGGCCTGATAAAATGTAGGACTTGGTGGTTCCAGTAACCACTGGCTCCAAGCGAAGACAGAAAGCCACGGGGGGAGTCATCAGGTTGAGGAAGGAATTTCCACCACAGCATGATGTTGGTTTTATGATTCAATACAATCAACACGTGGGATTTTTCTTCCTCCTTCTTCTTCTTTTAATTCCTGTCTCGGAAGAAAATGGAGGTGGTTGCCTGACAACAGAAAGTAAGATCGCTCTGCAGAGCCAAGGGCAAACTGTGATGAAGCTCCAACCTGCCATAACAGGAAAAACAGCAGGGCAGAGACTTTGAGCATGACTGCAGCCGAACTTGAGGTTGCTCAAAAAATTGCATGCCACTTATACAGTAGAGCCAACAAAACCATGGACTTCAGGAACAGGCAGGCTCCTTTTTTCTCTAAAGCCTAGGTGCTGGTGGTGGACACATATAGAAAAGTTATGGAGAAGCTGTGGCCTCATTACTTTAATTGTTCATACTTACATCAGAGTACCTATAGTTTTAGGGTAGTTTGCACCATCTAGAACATTACCTCATGGTGTGGTGGCTTTACAGAACAACCAGTTTTGCTTGTGGCCGGAAGCTTTCTGAAGAGATTGTTTCTGTGCTGAAAATAGGATTTATTTTACTTCTTCCAAAAATAAAACCTTCAGAAAAAAAGATGTGTCCGTTAGCAGGCTGAATTTTGCAGACATATGTGTGTGTCTGTACATATGCAAATGTAGCATTTTGTAGGTTGGAAACATTCTGTCAGAAAAGAGAATGATGAAGTTTCACACAGTCGTGACTTTGCATTCTGAAGATCGTTTTGTATGCTATAATCGTCATTATACATTTTAAAATTATTACAATGAGCTATATCTATTTCATACATGTAAAGTTTTTTGATTTTAGTCCAAATTGTTCTGTCCTCCTTCCCCTCAAAAGAATTTTAAGGTTATTTTGATATTATTGACTGTGCTTTCAATTGTGAATGTTTTGAACTATTTCAGAAAAGTTCATATTCTTATGCAGACCTAGAAACATCTCAGATGTAGACAAGATATATGCCACTTTTCTTTTTACAGTAACCATCAAAACCTCATTGACAGTTGAGTGCAAATTACACCACATGAACTAAGAATGTGCTCTTTCACCACATGTACAGAATAAAAGCCTTATGTAAATACTGCTGATATCAAACCTATGAGGTCTTTCTAACTCTCAGCAGCATGAAGTCATAGAATCAGTGGCCAGCAATTGCTCCCTTCTACAGGAAAATATGCAACACGAAGTAAGCTTTTAATTAATACTACAATATTACTCAGAGCCGTAGGATCTACAGTGTAACAGGGTATGGAGTAGGAGCAGAGGTTATGACATATAGAAATCCTGGCCTAGTTAAGGGACGAGAAGCAAGATGATCATCTAAACATGGCTTTCTGCCTGGGTGATCTGCATTGTGTCGTGAAGACATCTCCTGAAGACTAGAAAAATAAGGACTCAGGGTCAATGAGAGATTGTGAGAGCATGAGACCTAAAAAAACTGACTTCAACCTGATCATGTCCGAATACTGTTTTGTCTTCTGGGACATGCCATGCTGTGCAAATAAGGCTGAGTGTCTGATGACTCTGGAACACCATATAGTGTACCTTAAGGAACAGAAATTACCATGGGTGTCAGCAGTGTGACAATGCAATAAGAGAGATATCTGGTGGACATAGATGTATGGTAGAAAAGCCATAAAAATTATGATGGGCAGGGCACAAAGGACAAGGATGCTTGAAGGGAGATGAAAATCATTCATAATGTAGATGTGTTTGTCTCAGCAAGACACACTGAGGTCTTTCATAATGAACAGAAAACTAGTCACCACAACAGGTAACATCTGCAGTGCAATTTATCCCTAAAAATGGATCATATAAACCATGCTCTGGAAGTACCTTTTTCTCTCCAAGATTATAAAAAGTGTTGAGGGAGACCAATTCAGATGGAGATGTACACTGAAAGTGAAGGGAAGCAAATTCTTATTCTCATATTCCTCCCAGATAAAACAGAAAGATAATTAAGTATGAGACATATACAGGAAAAAGGAATGCAGAATAAATCAGAGCAGAGCTGACCTTTGGGGAGATGGAAAGGTAAGGAAAATAGGAAATCAGGACACCAGAACAGGGATGCTGAGGGGTCTATAGATAGATAGAAAGTAATTGAAATAGTCATGTGTATTCCAGCTTCAGCAATTGCTGAAATGTAATTTTAGCCAAAATGCAATTTTAGCTGAAATGCTGAAAATTCAGAGAGCTCTTTATAGTGCTGATAAAGACTAAAGAGGACAGGGAATTTGGGGCTTGAGTCTCTCATGCACTTGAAACCATCTCACTGGTATGATTTCAAGTCAGTGCCTACAATGTCTCTGATGGGAGGCTGAACTGTCTGTCCTTGAGGTTCTTCAAGGAGAAGTTAGACATCTGTTATGATCTTCTGGGACACTGCGGAAAATAACCCCTTTATCTTGGCCAGCAGTTGCAGGAAAACAGCTCTTAATAACATGTCTGATGAATGACGGTTACTCGTTTCACTGACAATTTCTGTCTGAGACAGGAATACAGGTCTTTCGCAAGCAATAAAATCCCATCCAACATCTTCTATTACTACTCAGGGTACTCTACTACTCATGAGAAGAGACTTTGACCATGAAAGCTCCCATAAAATGCAACATTATGGGTCAGATTAGTGACTGGTATAAAAGAAAATCTCCAGAGAGATGCTGATTCACTCAAAACCGAGGATATATCCTTCTACTTTCTGCTTGGAAAATTAGACAAACTGCGATGTACATGAAGGCCCAGCCCTGTCTGGAAATGCCATCTGGTCAAGGGACAGTGGTGCACATGGCCATGGTTCAGTGGGAAATCACAAACCACACAGCGATTACAGAAGGGAAAAAGGTGGCCTTCCCTTTGCAAGGATCTTCTGTTGGGTTTCGAAACCGCTGCTCTCTCGTGTGTCTCGAGAGGAAAATGACTGTGAAAGAAAACATTCATGTATATGTCTGTTTGTCAGCCTTTTCAGGTTAACAAGGATCTCCCGATTTTTCATCTGTAACACATTTCCAAGTAACCCAACAGCAGCCAAGCCTGTTAGTGGAAACTGTACTTGTTTTTCTACCACTTCTCCCCAGAAGCACTCACAAATCCTCATTTCCCAAACTGCTGTGGCCATGATCCTGGATTGCAGCATTGCTAAGCCTCTCCTTGATATCAGCACCTGACTGAGAGCCTGGGCAGCCAGAAAGCTTTCCTCAGGCTGCAGATCCAAGCACACAACGGGTACGGGCTGAGCAGTGACAGGGTCCTCCTAGCATCCCCTTTCCTACCCCCTGACCACCCTTGGTACAGGATTTGCCTCTTCCCCCCCTAACAGCAATGTACAGGGTTGCACCGTCCCGCGGCAAGCTACCCAGTAAACAACAACAAAATGAGCTTATAACTTTAAGCCTCCAAATGAAATAAGAGGCTAATTTGCCCCATTGCAGGGCTTGCCATCTGTAAGAATTAGTCCCAGGGGGAAATGAATAGAGCCATTATTCCTACTGTGCTTTTGGCTGTGTAATTCCTACAGTGGTGAAACAGTAGACAGCGAGAGGAAAAACATAATACTTGTGTGACCAGCCTGCCATTGGCTAAGCGAGGTTGTGTGTATCTTGTTCGCGAAATGAAGAGTCGGGCAGACAGCTTAAGGGGTGACAGACTTCAATGTCCAAAATGCTTCTTAGGCACCAAGTAATTAAAGCACTGTGTGGAACGGATAACAGACCTAGGAGGCAAGTTAAAGGTTCATTTATTGATGTCTGAGGCTCGTGAATGACTCTGCCACAAACCATGGAAAATATCGGCCTCTGACTGCAATTATATTTATACTCCCTCAGAAAATCTCTCGCTCCCTTTCTATGTCTCCTGTGTTCTCCTTTTGTTAGAGATGATGTTAAAAGTGAAGCATGACGGCCTGTTAACCCTTGCTGGTTGATCCCAGCAGCATTGTTCTTGCCGGTAGAGGCTGGATTCTCCTCTGGTGGAAACTGGCCCGATTCCCATTTTATACTACGTGAGGATGTTGCCTCTAAGTTTTGAGCTGAGCTGAGCCCAAGCCATGAAGTAAAAGGTTCATAAAGTAAGATTTTCCAGTCTTAAGTAAGCGTTACTTTATCTGAGAGGAATGAACAAGAATGAGCACAAGCAGAAGGAGTGGGAGAGCAATGTGTGAGACTCCTCTTCAGGGTGAGAAATGGTCCCAGGAAGAAAATAGATGCTCTCTCTGACCACAACCAAACAAACACTGCCTTCTGGAAAAGTAAATGTTATGTCTAAGGGAGCACCTAGGAACTTAGATGCAATCAAAGCTTACTATCCAAACAAATAGAAATGCCTTTATCTCTTATTTCTGAGTCAAAGAGTTAGGCACAGTCAGTGTAACTCATTAGATGTGTTGAAGACCTGCCCTGCCCGAGTTCAGGGACTTTGCCCCCAGACCACTTGTTTTTCTTTGTCCCATTTACTTTGATGCTTTTCAGACTTTGCCAATGGAGAAATAAGTGACTTCTCATGACAGGACCTTCCTGATTTGTATTAGGTGCACCAGTTCTGTATTCAAAACAGAGAATCATTGAGACTGGAGGAAAAAAACAACACCGCATAAAATGCATCATGGGAATGTCACCTTTTCTGCTGAGAGAAAGACTACTGTAGTTGGAGTGAGGGAGTCAAATTTGAGGGCCGAGTAAGTGATTCTGCACGATAATCAGCTTTTCTTGTGCAGCCCCGCGCCACTCAGTGCAGGCACTGGTTCCTGCCAGCTTTTTGCTGCTGACACGACTTCTGCTGTTTATGATTTATTTTTCTGTCCAAAGGCATCCTGTTCCTGTTCATAGACTATAACATCTCCATCGATGCTGCTGACCTGTCCTACTACTTCTGTCTCTTTCCTTTTCTGTTCTGTTAGGCTTTATACTTTGTTCTGTGCTATAACAGGAATTGTCCCTTTCTCCTCCCTTCCCATCACCCTAAATCAAAGCCTTTCAGCATCATATGTTTATCATCGTCTTTCTTTCCCAATACAAACCCTGAATCTCTGTGCATCATGTCCTTGGTATTTGCTATGATGTTGGCCTTTTTTCCTTTTAGTTTAAAAAAAAATATAAAAGAGCACTGAGAGTATTGAATCATCTCAGCTACCTTGAGGATCTGAGCAAGAGGATGCAACTGAGGTGTCTTTAAACCAAATTACTTCAGCCCACCAAGTCTTATTTCATTCACCTCCCTTTCTCTTGGTTTATGTATTGTATTGTCTTTGGAAATTTTTCCTCTTGGAAACTTTCCTTTATTAGATTTTGTGTGTGTGCGTGTGTGTTTTTTTTCCAAATGGGGCCTCATTTTACACAGGACTTCTCAGTAGTTCCGTAATAAAAATTGGAATACACCTGAAGGATGGCAAAAGATAGGAAAAGTCTCTGAACAAAGGCATGCCAGCTACCAAGCCCATAGTGGCTTCCTGCTGGAGAGAACAGACAGGTTAAGCACTAGATTGTCATGAATCTACAGTAGATTTTGAGTATCATTTTGAGACTGAACACCTTAGACTCTGAATTAAAGAGGAGCCCAGCATTTGCACTGAGGACATGGAATAGGAGCACTGGGCAGGAAATTAGTAACCCCTGCTGTGTTTTACTGAGTTGTAGCACATTTCAATGTTTTCTTTTTCACTGCAGTGAGAAAAAGAATTTGAATCATAGTAGAAAAGGATCTGCAGTGTTATGGCTTCCCAAAAAAGGGCTTTGTAAGGTATAGTCAAAATCACTTGCCTAAAGATCAGTAGAAGAAATAATTTTGATGCAGAAAAGGCTTCTCAGGCATGGTAGGCAGGTTCAATAGGCTTTGCAAGTTCACCAGCTGCTCTCACATCACTTGGATCTTAGCATCCAAGAGGCGAGGTCATGGTGTTCTGCATGAATGGTCTGGTAGGGTAGAGAGCAGATTTAATGTCTCCTCCAAGACCAGCAACTCTAACAACTTCAGCTCCTAGAAAAGGAAGCCTTAGCCAAATTAATTGCTTATCACATTGGGAGCTGGTAAGGGGTGTTTGGAGGGTGCAGGTGTATATTGGATGTCTGGAGAAAGAAAAAGTATTGTGTTACGGACTGAAAAAAAGTACTTTGCAGCCAATTTGCACAGTTTGAGCTCGTTGCCATGGTGTTCCTGCAGGAGTGGGAGTAGATAGGAACTTGCTGTGGGATTTGCAAGTGCTGAAGCCTTGAGGTCTCTTTCTCCATCCACCTCACAAACTCGTCCAGCTATAAATTGTACAGGAGAAGCTTACCAGATCCACTAATGGTGAGCCAATAGTTTACTGGGAAGGGACCAAGACAAAGCATGAACTTTATAAAAGGCAACACCAGTTATATCGATTCCATGCTTGCAGGCGAAACCACATGGATGCGCATATGCACACGCAGTGGAAAAACGGAGGCTGGATTGCTCTGAGCTGCCATTACGTTAACAAGATAGCTACCCGCAAACCTGTGACCCAAAGTCATATGTTCCTACTGGGAATATCATAACACAGAACATTACATCACCCCGACACAGTTCTCTAAGAACAGCACTGCCTTTCCGCTCAGAGCTGTATATTCCTCCCTTTCGTCTCTTGGAGGATTACCAGAACCGCTAGATCGAGGCATGGAAATTTGCCGCCAGATCCTAAAGCCAGCTAACACGTCCCACAGAACACTTGCATTCAGATGGATGGACAACATCATAGGTCAAGGAAGTCTGTCTTGTGTTGCTTCCTCCATGCCAACCTGGCATGGTGACAGTGACCTTCTCTCTGGACTTGGTGAAAGCCACCATCACCATAGTAATGGAAGAAAAGAAGGTCAAGGAAAATGAGAGCTAAGTGTGGAGAAAGCTTCTTGCAAGAGAGAAGAAGTTCAAATAAAATAGCAAAAATGTCCCCAGAGATCTGATATAGACAGGGATGTACTACCTGCATTCTTTAAAAATAGACTGGCCACAACATGGAGAATCATAAAGTTAACGTTGTCAGAGAAAAGGAACCTTGTATCAGTCGTTTGAAGAGATGAGATCCACTTATATTGAAGAAAGCCACACCCTGACCCATATGATGTTCCCAGGTTGATGGTGTGGGTCCATCCAGCCCATGCTTGTCTCAGGATCAGTCTCCTGAGTCATAGCACATTTTTCTGTCTGAGACCTGTATTTGACAAGCCCCTGTCAAACACATGCTTGTGATCCACCAAACATAGATTCAAAATGTGTGATAAAATGCTTTGCTGAATCGACACTTGGATCTTTTTCACTCAACATCCACGTGCTGTTTGCAGTTGCCATTAGGTCTAGATGCAGACATTATGAACCCATGTTTATAACTCTGATGCTCTTGACATCACCTTGACTGCCTCCCATGAAGACTGAAGCCAGAGGACAATAGAAAAGGTGTCCACTTCCATCCATCAGGAGAAAGTTTTCCTTTACATGGTAGACATCTGTATCCCATACATGAAGAATGGATTATATTCAGACCACCTATTAAGGTAACTAAATGGATGAAGATGCCCCAGATGGTATTTCATTGCATGGCAGTGATGAATAATTCAGACCACCCACTCTTGAGACTCCTAGATGCTGCCCCTAGGTCTATAGGACAAAGCAGTCACGACAAAAGAATTAGGCTCCATAAGTAGGTGGTCAAAAGACAATCCCATCTTCTCTCCATTCACTGGGAAAGGAGCCAGCCTTTGATAGCCCTGACTGCTGGGTAGTTTGGGTTCTCATCACACTTTTCATTACCCAATTAGTAGCCTGTATCTATGAAGGGCACCACTGTGAGCTGAAGTATTACCCTTGAGGAAAGCTTCTCTGCCACCTCTGAGTTTTTTTCTCAGATTGATGAAGGTGGTGAAGTTTGTCAGCCAGCACAGATAGAAAATCAGCCATTAGACACCCTGTGATTAAGGCCCCTCTTATTATTTTAATTTTGGCTTTTCAGTGAGACAAGCTGGCAGCCTTGAGCTGTGCTTGGCACTGGAGAATAGTTTAATAATCACCTAATAAAACTTTTCATCTGGCTTCCCACATTCCCTCCCTTTCCCAAATGCCTGCCCTTCCCTGCACTCTTTATCAAGGGTAGAAGGTCTTGCATAATACAGATCACTGCTGTAGCAACCTTCTTCTCACTTGTTGCTGCTGCAGGTATTCAGGTATTTGCAGATATCATAATAGTTTCACTCTCTCTAATACAATTGCAGCCAAAGCTGCCATTTTTAGTCTTTATTCATGAGTTTCTCCCCATTCTATGGGGTTCCTAGTTGTGTCCAAGGGTAAAGGAGAAACTGGATCTGGAAGGATTGAGAAGAGTGCTGAGGAGACGGATTTGGGAGCGTTAGTTGATGAAAAGCTCAACATAAGCACAGTAATGTGAGTTTGCATCCCAGAAAGCCACCCCTATCCTGGCTGCATCAAAAGAAGCGTGACAAGCAGGATGAGGGAGGGGATTCTCCCCCTCTACATTGCTCTTGTGCGATCTCACCTGCAGTTCTGTGTCTAGCTTTGGGGCCCCCAACATAAGAAGGACATGGAGCTATTGGAGTGAGTCCAGAGGAGGCCATGAAGATGATTAGAGGGCTGGAGCACCTCTCCTGTGAGAATAGGCTGAGAGAGTTGGAGTTGTTCAGCCTGGACAAGAGAAGGCTTCAGGGAGACTTTATAGCGACCTTCCAGTACCTGAAGGGAACCTACAAGAAAGCTGGAGAGGAACTTTTTGCAAGGGTATAGAGTGATAGGAAGAGGGAGAATGGTTTTAAACTGAAAGAGAGTAGATTTAGATTAGATATTAGAAAGAAATTGCTTACTTTGAGACTAGTGGGACACTGGCACAGGTTGCCCAGAGAACCTGTGAATGCCCCCTCCCTGGAAGTGCTCAAGGAAAAGTTGCATAGGGCTTTGAGAAGCCTCTTCTAGTCAAACTTGTCCCTGCCCATTGCAAGGGGGTTGGACTGGATAAGCTTTAAGGTCCCTTCCAACGCAACCCATTCTTCGATACTGTAATTCTATGATTTTATCTTTGTTTGCTCTACAGCACTATGGAGTAGCTCAGTACAAGTATTCCTTATACTGAGATGGCGCAAGCTGTCTTCATAATCTTAAGTGTTCCTGGTGGTGATGCTCCAATGAAAGCTTAAACTTCACAGTTTGTATTCTTCCAAGGGCAGCGTGAAAATAAGATTTCAGGCAATGGATGTTAAAGAATGCCTAGCAAAATAAATCCTCCTCCAACAGGATTCTGGATCTTTTTTGTAAACAGTTTTCATCTAGTAGGGTTCTGAATGAAATCAGTGTAGATTCTGACCTTGAACAAAAATTACAAATTTGTAGCCTGGAATGCAGATCAACAACAGCGTGGGCTGACCCAAGCCAAAGTGACTGCAATCATGCCTTTTACAGACTGTGGGTTCCCTTCTCTTCCTTATACTGTTAATGTCAGGCAGCAACCGAATGATAAGTCCATTCAGAGAAACAGGCCAGCTGAAAAAGGAAAAAATGTTTAAAAAGCGTAGAAATTGAACTATAAATGTGCTATAACTGACAGTCTTTTACAAAAACTGCAGCAGAGCGGCAGGAGACAATACTTCTTGTTTGTCTTGTATCAGATGCTACATTTTGGGCCAAATAGAGGAAATGGAAATTATAACCCCTCTGACAGCAGCAAGGCCTCTGTAGGAATAAAAAGACGTTTGTGGAGGGCAGAGAGAGGGTGAGATACAGACAAGGACAGAATGGAGTGGTTAATGGAGTGAATACAGTTCAAGTCCTGAAATCTCCATGTGGATGTTGCAACAAATGCATGGTTCAAGTTCAGCAATCGAGTTTGATATCATTACTCACGTGCTGAAAACAGAGCAAGTGTGCAAGGATTTTGCTGGCCAGGGAACTCTCTTGGTGCTGTATTTCCTCCCTGGCAGAGTGAAGATAGTAAGATGGATACTGAGCGTAGCATTTTATTTATCAAAGGCATTGTTGAGTGGTGAAAAGTTAAAAATAACTGTAACCAGGCAATTTGGGATGAATATTCCTAATGTTGTGCAAAGTGTATCAAATCTACAATGGATAGGCAGTCAGAAGGAGATGGATTTAACCCATTTTTCAGAAGAACAACTCCAGCTGTTCCCAGCTCTGCAACAATCTTTGACTGAAAAAGAAGCTCACTGCCAACCGATGGAATAGCACCAATTTTGATGGACAGTGGAGTTTCACTAAGAGGAATCTTAACCAACCTCTGCCCTGGGCTGACCTTGCTTGCTTTGTGAAATCGGAGAGGATCCCAGACCTAGGTGGCCCAGCATGTGTGCAAGTGCGCTTGAGGAATGCCAGCAGGAAGATAAGCTGGGTAAATGTCTAATAAGGCAAAGTTTCCTGCTCTGTTATTGTTAAAAACATATCTATAGGATCCTTTTTTTCAAGAGGTCATTTTGATTTGTTTCCCATGTGCTTTTTTGGAAGTCAGTGTTTGGCATCTGATACCTTGTGCAATGTATAATCCCTATGGTCCAAAGAGCTTTAGAGCGCCAGGAAATCCAGAATCTTGGCATGAATATGGGGCCAGCTCCCATAACACATGGCTGCATGACTTTTCTCTGTTTGCAGTATCTTTGTGACACCATGGTACGTGGTGTACTCAGGAATCAGCTGTGGGGTTTGCCTCGGAGACCCTGTGAGAGAATCCCCCCACCCCTCCTGCCTGGTGCAACTTGTAGGAGCCCCAAACAAAGAAGGCTTGTTCTTTCAAAAGAAATAAATGATGACTGGAAAGAATAAAACACAGAATGTCGACCCCCCTGAGGGAAGGGGAAGAGAGGTGGTGGCCACAGGAGTGATTGATTGACTGCAACCCTTTGACACCTAAATGCAATCTCTACAGTGGTATGTGTGTGCATTGATGCACTGTGCAGAGAGACAGGGAAACCTGGAGGGTCAGCCTCATGTAGATTGTAGATCCCTGGATAAATTGTATTTCTTATGCAACTTCACTTATATGAGCTCACTAATCCCTCTTATCTAGACTGACAAGCCCTCTTACATCTCAGCCTCTGAACAGCACATTGGATGGGGAAATATTTAAGTTACTACTCTTTCCTTTCAGCTTTCCCAAATAAAGCTCTGTCCATCTTTCCCTTCCCAGAGTGACCTGAAGCTCAAGATGGGATCCACAGTCTTTGCACAGATTATATCCATGTGTGTGTAATAGCTGCACCACACAGGTAGCACTAAGCAGGGAATACAGACATAGTGTATAGATTTAAGTTGTTTAAATTGACATCTTCTCTGAGGGCAGATAAAGCATTGCAATTACTTGAGCAACTGCTCTCTCCTGTTCTAAGGCAGTAATAAACTCAGCTGCTAGTATTCAGTAATCTGGTACAACCACACAATGGAAAAAGGGCTTTGGACAGGTGATAGAATTTCTGGTTCCTACCAGCTGAGGATCTGAGCCGTGGAAGTTTCTACTCAATACTAACTGTGAGAAAATCTACCTCAGAAGAGCCTAGTCCTTGTGGATAGCACTGTAAGTCTTTACATATACTCCTTGATGGATCTAGAACACCTCCAAATAATAAATGGCATCATACTGCAGTCCATTTGTACATGCATAGCAACATTTCACAGAAACAAGAAAAAAATGTCACTAGCTTCAGTCTGTGTTTGAGATATTTTTTTTTTCCTCTTACTTTAAAAGTGTTATTAAATTCTATGTATTTCACCCACTCTTTCTTCCTTCGTGAGACTTACAGACCTAAAAATCCAGATAGGAGAGACTTTATTTTCCCAGTGGAATACTAGTAATACAAAGAAAAAAAATCCCAAATAATTAGTTATGTCCTTCTTCTAGAATACTTTCTTGTAACCATGGCATATGAAGAACACACACAGGAGGAATGCAACTGAAAAAATAAATCCTGCTGTACATGGAGAATTCTCAATTCAATGGTTTTCTGAGTAACTCGCTCATCAGAAATTCTCACAGACCAATTTTCTCACTCTTTATATATCTCAAACCAGAATTAGAGAGGAGGTTTTCATAGAACAAGCCTGGCATTAAATAAAGATGAGAGTGCCTGCTGCCAATCCTAACAAGAAACTGGTAAGTCATAAGAAAGCAAATCAATGAATGATAAGTAATTATTCTACACTCACCAGTTAAAACTGTCCTCGTAAGAAAGAGTCTAAAAACTTTCCTGTTTTGTTAGAGTTAAGAAGTTACTGTAGAATAATGAAAACCATTTTTGCGTAAACTAGAAAATGGTCAAAAGCCAGTATTTTTACAAATGTTCATCTCAACATGTGGGTGATGTTTAAAATTAAACACATCCTCAATTTCTGTTGGGAATTGAATCCTAAATGTGGGATTCATCTCATCTGACTTAACTATTCATCTTACCTGGTCAACCAAGGTTCATTTCACAGAATCACAGAATCGCTTGGTTGGAAAAGACCTCTGAGATCATCATGTCCAACCGCTCCTGTCTCCCCACTAAACCATATCCCTAAGTACCTCATCTACCCGCTCTTTAAATACATCCAGGGATGGTGACTCCACCACCTCCCTGGGCAGCCTGTGCCAGCTTCTGACGACCCTCTCAGTAAAGAACTTCCTCCTTATCTCTAACCTGAACCTCCCTTGGCACAGCTTGGTGCCGTTTCCCCTTGTTCTATCCCCCATCACCTGGGAGAAGAGACCAGCACCCACCTCTCCACAACCTCCCTTGAGGTAGTTGTAGGTGGTGACGAGGTCTCCCCTCAGCCTTCTCTTCTCCAGGCTAAACAAGCCCAGTTCCCTCAGCCGCTCCTCATCAGGCTTGTTCTCCAGACCCCTCACCATCCTTGTGGCTCTCCTCTGAACACGCTCTAGAATCTCAACATCCTTCTGTTTGATAGTCTGTGGGGTGGATGATGAATCCCTAAAGGGTGTTTCCTTCTTTCTGGAGGTGCCTGTTTCCTTCTACAGATTAAGAAAGCCAAAGGTCACTAAGACTTACACGTGCCATTTAGATTACACGGTTACTATCCAAAGTGACTTTCACTAGAAACGGTGGGGCAGTAAACTTTCTCTATGTAAAAATTGTAGAGAAACTGCTGAGTAGAAAAGACAAGGTCTATGATTCAATTAAAAGTAATCAAGATATTATAGCAAAACAAGCCTTGACAAGTCTCACATTAGGAGGATTATCTCTTCACTGTCAATTTTCTTGTGTCATGTTTGCTTTAAAATAGGATAAAACAAAGGAGTAAAGCAGAGTGAGGATTAATCTTCAAAACAACAAAAAGGAGGGTAGTATTTTATGAATTAGTATCTTTAGCAGGGATCCCAAATAACTTCCTTTCTATGAACACCACCTACTCCAAACTCTTACCTGCCTTAATTCTGTAAGGCTACCATAAAAATGACTCTATAGCAAGCCCCTTGCTCCCTGTTACAGGTCTTTCCCCTGATTTTTCACACTCCATTTTTATTAGAAGTGCACCTGTGTTCAGAGACCACCCAATTTCAACAGTCCCATTTTGCAAGGACTGAAGTGAGCCCTTAGCGCACCCTTAAGAACCAATGTAATTACAAGCCCTCCAGATGTGTCCCCTACATTGCTAAGGCAAGACTCATATATGGCGGCCAAGTCAGGATAGAATCATGGATGCATTGAATCATTTTGGTTGGAAAAGACATTTAAGATCATCATAAACCTAAGACTGCCAAGTCTATCACTAAAACACATCCCTGATTTGTGCTGTCAGGGAGCTTTCTTCAGTTCATGGGTGAGTCTTCTTCCTCCTATAAAGCTGCTATGAGCTGTTTTTGTTTGTTGATAAATGTTCAGAAACCCTGAGCTCATGTCCTCAGCCTCGAAATCTGGAGGAACTCCACTGAATCCACTAAAACCTGTTTCACTTGCCCTCAAGGACAGACTCGATGCTTTGCAAAATTCGATAATGCAACTTTATACCATCCTGAGACTAGTCTGGTCCTGCTGAGTGTCTGTACCCTCATGGAGGACTTGATTACAGGTTTCTCACTCTTAGGCAGCATCTGTTCCAGATCTCACCTCCAAGCTTTTCCAGTTCTTCTCAAAAGTCCAAGTCCTCTCACCGGCAGCAGTTGCAATGTGTCGCTTTTAGCACAGGGACAGGGTGCTAACAATTTTAGTGCCGAGTGTTCAGAAGTTTCCGTGTCAGATTCCAGTCTCCTCCACCATGTCCATTGTTTGCAGGATGTGACTTTGTTGCTGACTGTGAAGAGAAACAAAGAAGAAAAATGTCTTGGGAAAGGCCATTCCAACAATCTTTCCTGCATTCTGAAAGGAGAGGCCTGTCTATATAGGTTCTTCAGTTGTTGCCAGTAACCACCATGGAAGATCCTTCGACCACTTCCAGATAAGAGTATTTTCATTATATTCCAAGTTTTTGTAGCTCTGAGTTTTGTTTGGACCTCTGAACTCTCCAGAGCCTGAAACATGAATAGCAGTTCTGGCTTTCCCATGGTGATCCATTGTAGTAACAGTATGAGTCTTGTGACATTTCCCAACCTGGAAATGCCCTAATTCCAGCAGTTGGAGTACTTATTTCAGGCAATCTCAAGCTAAGCTGTTGCTTACTTTCCTTGCCCAGGCATGACCAGATACATGTTTTATTGTCTGTAGAATAATCTAACTTTTTTGATATATTTCAGCTTTCAGCAAGAGAATACAAAACCTATGAGGAATGCTAGAGGTGAAAATTTTATCCCAAGGCAAAAGAACCACACAGCCTGTTCTTTTAATATCAGTTGTATTGTTTTATGTATTCATGAGAGCTGAATACTATGTTCCACTACTTAGCATGCTCACATGTGGAGATACAAAAGTGGAATGATCCCATATTTCATCTGGAAAATCCCAGACAGGGATATAAGCATACCTGCCAGGTTGTATATATGCAGTGAGCCCAGGATGACCAGGATACATGACCATGGTTGTATGTATTCTGTGCTGAGGGCTTTTACCCACACAGTAAATTCAACCCTTTCACGATGTGTCAGATTCTGTGCATATACAAATAATCTCTACTAGATATGTGCTGTGAAACCACCACATCCAGGCTCCATTAACCTTCATTTTCCAGTACAGCAGAGCTAGGGCTTGTTTGTCCCAGCACTGGACATTCTGCAGCAGCTGCTCTGCTGGGATGTCCTGACTACATGTTCAAATTTTCATTTTCACCTCAATGAAATTTCAAGGCAGTAGAAGACATCTTCGTGGAAAGCGGAGCTGTCATACCCTTACAAAACTGGCTTGTTTATCAGGAGGCAAAGAGTGAAACAGATGATATAGAGGGGTGACTCTTCTCGAACTGTAAAACTGCTTTGTAATATGAAAATTATCTCTTCTGAAACGACTTTATCCCTGGTGGCCTGCAAGTTAGTATCCTTTCAGGATATGTGTCTGACTACCCATGTCTTTGGATCGTGAGACAGCAAGACTACCTCCTTCATGACATGCCAGAATGGCCAGCGACGCAAATCCTCATTTAGCCAAAGCATGGCAGCATGGTGTCTGAGGGATTTGCATCACATAACCCTAAACTCCTGTGGCTGCATTTTTAACTTTGACAGCAGAAAAATCATTATTCTTTGACCTGATCAGTTCAGGAAAGAACTGGGAAATCTTTGCAATATAGCTCTCCCTCAGCGTTATGATTCATATGGCTATGAATCTCCCTGTGCATGCTAGGACGAGGCAGCTCTGTCAGCAATGTCAGAATTAGTAGCAGTTGCAGAAAGAAGGGATAAATGTGCTTTAGCTCAACCACAAGTCATTGGTAACATTCCTCCAGAGGAACATAGGAACCGGTCCATGACATCCACGGCTCTGCTATCACAGGCAATATGATACCCATAATCAGTTTATTAAGCTACATCTTAGAAATGTACTTGCATAGTGGGGATAATTCCTTCCATTCCAGGAATCACTGGGTAAAGTTTCTAGACTGAGTTAAGAAAGGTCGGGTTAGATGATCATAGGGTATCTGCTGCCTTCAATGTCTCAAAATCTCCATAGGGATTTAGAAGGAGCCAACACATTTTCACTTGTAAGTTAGGATTTAAATAGAGATTTGTTAACATACTCCTCTCTCTTTCTCTCTCTTTCCTTTGCATACCAGTTAATCAACAGCAATACAAAAATATTTCCCTTCTTTCCCTTTCTTTCCCTCATTTTGACCCACTCTTCATCTCTCCTTCCTCCATCTTTCAGAACTGCAAAACAAAAGCAAAATTAAAAAAACACACCAGACTGGGGAAAGCATCACAGTTCCACTGTCCCTCTGCCTCCAAATGCACACCTCCCAAACAACTGGAGATTAAATATTTCATTATGCAGCAAAGGAGAAAATTGCAGGTTTGAAGTGTATTGCTTACTAGTACTTTTGAGAGCAGTCTGCACCACACCACTGTCCTACAGAGCCAGTGTTCCCCCACGGGAGGCACAGAAACCATGGCCAGGCTGGGCAGGGTTAGAGACTGATGCTACTTTTTTTCCTGTCCCTTCAAGGCAGATTTGTCTTGAAGGCGCTTTTACTTTGTAGGCATGGCTACCATTTCCCCTCTCTATTGGAAATGGCATCTGGCTGTGGAAAAACTGGATAAACTTTCCATTGGCTTCACTTGTTGAAGAACTGGAAGGTTCACAGGTACCTTCATGTACAGCCACTGAGGACTGAGAGAGGGAAATTCGCTGATGTTGTGCAGTAACATTGTGCTCACAGTCAGGGACATGTCTGGGGGCATAAATGTGGGATATTGGTAAGGCTAGTGCAATTCTCATTGATAGGATAAAAACTATGCTGTCTCTGCTGAAAAACAAGTGCCTTTAAAAGAGTGGGCTTTCATTTTTAATTTTTTTTTCTGAAATGAGCCAAATTTCTAGCTCATTCTCACATTGGGAAAAGACTTCATAGCTTCAGTTTGATGCCAGTGACAGTATTGAGCAACTTGGCAAAGACTCATGGAAAAAAGCCAAAGCCTTCAAAAATAACAACAACAACAATAATGCAAGATTCCAATAAAATCGCTGTGCCAGTTCTTGAGATTAATGCATTGCCCATGGGCTACTGTGAATTTATGGAGTAACTGGCTGGTCTCATCTGATTTATTCAGCAGATCAGTCACAGTCACTCTGTGACTGAACACCAAGTTCTTCTTTGCTTGCCCTCAAGTTAAATTATTATTGAGGTCAGCAGAGGTATACTGATTCAAGCCAAGTGAGAATCTGGCACAACAGTACCTAGTACTACAGCTACATTTTCCATGATTTTTTTTTTCAACAGAGAGTGCAAGTTTCAAAAAGTAAATGCTACTTTCCATGAAAAACTAATGATTCAGCATGTTAGAGGCAGACAAACAGATAGAAAGAACAGATAGCATTGTTGAAAGAAGCTATGTCATAGTTGACATATATCAGAATATTTCTCTGTCTTAAATCAGTCAATTTTTCTTCAGTATGACACAAAGATGATGAGCTGACACTGATGAGCCATTTATTGTGGAAGACAAGGAGACTCCTGCTCTTTCCTTGCTCTAGATTTTCAGGTGCAATTCTCTAAGAATTAGCCTAAAGGTTCAGCCTCCTTTTTCCTGCCCCAGGTAACCTTTTCTTCTTTTCCCTGGCCAGCTATATCCTGAACAGAAGTGACAAAGAAATGGTTTGTTCATCTTCCTTTTGACCAAGCCTGGTGCCAGGACTGCAGTTCTGAATCCTTAGGACTGGTGTGGGAACTGTAGACAGCTCTCCTGCTTTTTTTCTGTGACATATCCAAAGACTATGCTTTGACATTCCAGGATCATCTCCTCCACTCAGTCTCTTCAGTGTAGTAGTCCCTGAGGTATGAGTACCTCAGGGTATGAGTACATGCCTTGGACCAAGTCCTTCAAGGGATTTGTTCAGAGAAACAGCTAAACTCCAGATGTTGGATGGGCCAAGATGTGATTTCTGGGTCAGCAAGGAAGGTACTTGTAAAGTAGGAAGCAGCTGAGAAATACATTTTAGCATGATCATTTTTGATGTGGGTATCTGAAAGATCTGACCCTTAAGTGGGAAAGTTTTTCCTTGGAGGGGCAATCATTTAGTTATTATGCATGGCCACGTATTGGTCCTATACATAGGATCCAATTAAATTTTGTCATGTGGTTCTCTCCTGCTCCCAGTTACAATGGAAGAGGTAAATCTGGATTCTTTGGTTTTCTCTGAGTTGTTGGCGATGGAGGAACAGAGGACGGTAGAACAGCCTGCGTTTGGGTTTACTCCACTTTTTCATGTCCAAGTCTGATCTATTCACCCTAGACTTGTGCAATCAGTGGAGAGTAATGTGCAGCCTCAGGAGGTGAATCACACAAACTTGGAAACCTGCTTTAGGCTGCAATTTCTCTGTTATGACTATTACGTTGATGGAGGTTGACTAGTGCAGATTCAGACGTCTAACTTTTGGGTGTATAAAAATAGGGCAGATGAATGCCAGCCTGTATGCCTGATATGTGCGTGGGGATTAGCAAGGTAATGAAATATGCCATCTGCTTTTTGTCTTCCTCCTTGGTGGCAGTTTTAATGGAGGACTTTTATGCCGATCTTCAAGATGATTTTGCAGTAAATAAGTGTAGCTATTGGCAGAAGGAAAGTGTATGAGCAATTGCAGAAAACCCTTATTTTAATAATACGTTATAACCTAACTGGCATTATTATGACAAATAGTATCAAGTAGTTATCAAGGTGTTTGGCTTCCTGAAATTTGGAGTTATTGAGATTTTGGTTCAAAAATAATTTTAAAAAGTGAAATTAATAACGATGTTTATTTTAAAAAATGAAGAGGAGAATTGTCTGAAAATTTAGAAAAGAAGGAAAAATAATCTATATTGAGGCCTGGGAAATAGTAGCAATGAAGAAATGTCAGCGTTGCTTCAAGAATCGTTTTTCAAACCTTAAACCACAAACAAGGTTTTGTTAAAAGTTTAACTAAATCACCTTTTGATTTGACTTCTCAAAACTTTCACCGCTGCAGGTTTTCTGGGGGATCTGGAAACAGGACAATTTTGCAGGAGGGGTTGTTTTTATAATGTGTTTGGTCTTGGGAAATAGAAGTCTCCAAATAATCTGAGCTCATGTGGATTTCTCATGTGGATTCCTGACCCACCTTTCAGTGTAACTAAGCCAAATTTTCATCTGGTCTATATCAGTGTCAGAGGGGTACCTCCAACTTATACCCACTGAGGACCCAAACCAAAATATTCACACTCTAAAATGCAGATTAATCATCTAGAGTGCATTAGTTGGCTACTGGTATTTCCCAAGAAGTTCTGTAAATTTAAAAGTTGAACAAGAAGATATATGCCCTTAAGTTCCAAGTCCACTTTCTTTCCATTATCTCAGTGCGTTGCCCAAGTGACCCTCCAATGGTAATACACATAAATACATCAGGGACATGCCCAGTCCGTGATTAAATACCCCGATAATTTTGAGGCCCTCCAACATATAGTATTTCACGCTATCGCAAACACTAATGCAGTCAACCAGTAGCCACAATCAATTACTCAGAGCGGCTGCACTCGTGTTCCTTCTCCAGAGTTTCTTGATTAGGTGCCAACTGCGTTAAAGCCCTATCACTTTCCAAAGCAAGAACAAAAAAAAGAAAGCAAACTCCCTCAGCGATATCCTCTAAAATAGATATAAACACATTGCCTGCATGATTAGCAATGAAACAGCCCCTGACCAAACTCTTGTGTCCTGGGCTGCTAACAAATAGTTAACCCTCTAACCCATCCTGCATCCCACTGATGGACTGAGAGAACAAACTTGGATAAAGCAACCAAGTGACTGGGAGCCACAACCAGTTCCAAGAACACTTCGGGACCAGAAAGCTCTGGCTGGGTAGGATTTCAAGGTCTTGTCCACAAGGATCCACAATTAAAATTTCTTGTGCTAAAGTTTCATGGTGAAATAAAAACCCTGAGATTCCAATGCTTCCCCGCTCCCCCCCTCCCAAACACCGCTCACAATACAGTGCGGTGGAAGGAACTGAAAACCTCCAGTATTTTGGCAATCAGTGCTGCCCTATTTTACATATTTCAATTCCATCTTTTGGAAGAGCTGTAAACCTTTCCTCCTATTTTTTCTCTTATTCTCTTTACAGCTAGCTTGGCTATATAATTGCAGTGTTCATGTTACTTGCATGCATAGGAAATAATACTTAAAGGGAAGGGAACTGAAGGCCTTTCTCTTCCTTTCTCTCCTCAGCTTTAGGGGTGTACTGGTACATGCAGCAAAGTGATAACATAACATGGCTTTTTCCTTCTCTCTCTTCTAGTATCTTTTTTATTACCTTTTGGTTTTGGTCTTCAGCTGTCATGGAGTACAATCTGACTGGTGATTCTGGATGCTATGAATTCAAGAGTCATTCCCAGCTTGACAGCCTGTGCCTCACCCAGAGATTACCAACACTCCAAATAGAGTGGGCAGAAGGAATGTCTTGTTCTCATCCTCTCCATCTCATGGCTTGGATATGACTGAGGTCGTTTCTGATGGAAGGGTTGAGACCTGTCATTCTTCCTGTGGCCATCTTTATTAGCAGACAGAAAGGACATAGTACTTGTCCTTTATTCAAAACACACATTAGGGAGCATCACCTATACTACAGCAGCCATTACCTCATTAATCTGCAGATGGAGAAACCAAATTATGGGACAGAAGTCAAAGCTGCAAATGGCTCATGCCTGGTGATTCAAAGGGACACCAGAGGATGAAGTCTGCCAGAATTTCAGGCCTTGTCCCTCACTTGTTTGTACTATATATAGTATATTTGTATGTATATTTGAGCTGTTGCTTGCCCTTCCTTGGAGCTTCACCTCTGCAGGCAAACCCTATGCAAGTGGTTCTGAGTAAACAAGCAATGCTTTGAAAGATCTGTGGCTATTAATTGAGGATCCGTGGGCAGAAAAAGTGAAAAAAAAACCCCAGAACTACCAAACTTTAAACTTTTAAGGATAAAATAATTTTTGCTTCCCAATTATAGAGTGAAAAAACCTGAATACTCTCAAAATATGATGGGATTTAATGCTGATTTTGGCTTTGTCTTTGTGCTTGTACATGACAGCTAGACAGGAACTGTTGATTAAATGTCTTGGTTTATTTCATTTAAATGTCAAAAAACAGAAGGATTTCCCCCCCCAGAAATGTTCCAGTCTCCATGAAATTTTCAATGGGAAACCCTTTTGGAGTGCAGGATGAAGTGGCCAAAGAGAGAAAATGAGTCACGTCCCTTAAAATTTCAAGAGCGGGGTCAGGACAATCCCATGGGATGTGGAAGAATGAATTTCAAATCCCTCACTGGCACAGCTTGGACTCGTGTCCCTAAAAATTGCTTTCTGCGCCCCCACAGTAATGAATGCCTGGTTATTACAGTATAAGTGCCCCCCAACTGTTTCTCAACCTGCTGTGACGATACGAACGTTTTGAGGAAGGTACAAGCAGTGTCTTTTCATAAGCAGACAGCTTCACTCCCACATTAGCCGTCTGTGGGAAGCTCATTCCATAGCCTCATTCCTCTTTGGCAAGATCAGGAAGGTTCCTGGCCAGCTCAGTTACTAAGTGGTGGATCCAAGGGGTTTTGGATTTGCCCTTGGCCTTCCTTTCACTCTGACGTGCTCTTTGCTTCCCTTATTAGATGTGTAATTAGGGAGGGTAAGAGCCCCTACAGCTGCAAGTGTCTTTGGAGATGTGATAATTATTTCAAAGAAAATCATGACAACCCGTAGCTGGAAACTGTGTCTTTGATGGAAAGAAAAATCATTGTAGCTTGCTTCATTGAGCATGTAAACATGTGCTTTGCCGATGCCCTTAAAGACTGACCTAATTTTAACCTTGTTTAGCCTTGAAACTTGCTTCTGACTTTGCTTGGAACAGAAGCCTGTGGTACAACCTGGGGGAATTTGCCAATGTGTTCTGTTGAATGAAACATTAAATAAAAGGAATGAGGAGGAAACGAAAAGGTAGGAGAAATCAGAATGCAATGGGTTGGACCATGGTAAAATAACACATCATGACAGTCAGAGAATTCCCTTGAGGAAACAAATGGGACCATGCTTCTGTCAAAAAAAAAAAGTGGCATTGCTGTAACTCCCTGTTCATATACGTGGCCTGATAAACTTAGGAAACAAATCCATTTAGAGCTTGCTTTCTGGAAGAACTGTATAAGTATGCTGTATGCCAGATATGAAAATAGATAATTGCCTTGTTTCCCTCCTTTTGGATCAAAAGGTCAATAATAACCATGTTTAATTGAGGAGTCCAAAACATATTGATATTGGGTGCCCATAATCTTGAGGAAATCAGCTCAGCTCAGCAGAGGGTGGTTTTCTCTTAATAGCTTCACTGAAGCAATGGCTGCAGTTTGAATTCAACCTGAAGAGCTCAAATGTGGTGGCAGGACAGGCAGAAAGATTTTGAAGTCCCAGACAGAGCCAACAGCCTTTTAGATTCAACACCAGCCAGTCTGATATAAAACCCCTGAACAAACAGGTGGGATTCACTTGACTTCTGCATCTGAGCTCATTGCTTCAGTCTTCTTTCAAAGTCACTGTCACCAAAGGCATCTAGCACAAATTATATCTCATATTTTAGCAGTATTTCACAGAATTGTTTGTGTTGGAAGGGACTTTAAAGCTCATCCAGTCCAACCCCCTGCCATGGGCAGGGACACCTCCACCAGCCCAGGCTGCTCAAAGCCACATCCAACCTGGTCTTGAACACTGCCAGGGAGGGGGCACCCACAGCTTCTCTGGACAACCTGTGCCAGGGCCTCACTTCTCTCAGAGTAAAGAATTTCATAAAGATCATTTAGTCCAACCCCGCTGACATGGGCAGAGACAATCCTGCAATAGGTCCAAGGAATCATACTCTAAAATACCTGTGACTCTTTATTGGGAGTGTAAAGGGAGCTAGAAGTATAAATGATAAAATCTTAATATGAGCTGAGATAATTTTCTTCTTGTGCTACATTACCCATTGACCCTTCCGTTTCATCTTTCACATCCTTCATCAAGGGCATCTGCATGTAGATAGAACTTCAAAACTAAGGGGAAGAGCTGATATTACCAACCTTATTCTTGGTAGCAGAGAAGACTTCCATGCCAGTCATAGCAGAGCTTTACCTAATCCATCTCTCTCTCACACCAGCCACATCTGCCACAGCTGGTGTTTTCCTCCGTCTTCCCTCTGGGTGGGGTTTAATCCCAGAAGAGAATAATCAAGTCTTTTCAACCTCCTTTCCCAGCTGCATTTAGGTCTTTCAGTTTATAATGGCTCAAAACTCTTTCCAGGTCTTTATCGGAGCTCCCTCTGTTTACAGCTACAGTCCACAGTAGCATGCCTTTCACACCTTCCTAGCAAGGATTTCACTGCCCAAAATTCACACTGAGCTTCCCATAATTGCTCTCTCTTAACTCCCACCAATCAGTTTGACTAAGTTTACAAACGTGCCTTTATGTGACTGATGTCAAGTGCAGGGATTCCTCACCACCCATACGTGGGAAATTTGTGCATCCCCCTGCAGAACAAGAGCATCCAGATGCTGTGATATCATTGCCTTAATGATTTGTTTCTCTTAACTCTTATAACTCCTTAGTATAACATTGATGATTCTACTGGATGATCCTGTAAAATAAAGAGATTAAACACACTAAAAAAGGTAAATAAGTTCAAAATCATGCATACATATGCAGACAGAAACTAGATTATAATGCTATTCTGGGGGATGTTGTCATCTGGCATAAAATTGTGCTTTTTCCAAGCATTTTTACTCCTTTTACTCATTTATTCATACACACAGAAGTGGGTGAGAGGGCATAGCATTTGCAAGTATTACAATTCTGAACATAATAAAATGACAGGGGATATCTGTCTGCCTTCATTTCACATGAACTAAACATTGTAAGGAGAGATTTCTGCTCAGGATTTGCGGCTTGGCTGCTTTTCAGACTGTGCAGCTTGATGGAGAATTGAAGGCGCTGGTCTTAAGTGTCAACCCAAGCTTCCTCAAGGACCCAAACTCAAATACTGGCCTCAGGTTTACAGAGAAACTCTTATGTGTGGTCATTATTGTTTAGTTTAGGGCATTTTCTGGAGGCTGAGGAAAGCTAAGCTGCCGTGTAGGCATCATCCATATTCCCAGCAGACCTGATTTCTTAATCGCCTTCTCCAGTTATGTGACTCCAGGACTCCTTTGCTTTACCTGGGGAGGCAACTACACCTGAGCCAGGTCTGTGCTGCAAGCTCCGTAATGAGTGACCTCAGTCCAAGACAGCAATCACACCTCTCTTCTAAGGTTACGGTCTTTGTATTGCTGGCATGGAGAGCCTATTAGGAATGTAGCCAATTGTAGTATTACATGTGCTATTTGTAGAAGAAGAATTTTCTTTGCTTTCTCTTGTTTCTCTAGGAAGTAGCCACAAATGTCCAGTGTAAGGTTACTGGGCCCACACAACATTTTATCAGATTTTAGCAGCTATTCCTGGAATTACATATTGTTTTGGTCTTTTTGAACTGAAATGACAGCAGCTCGCATGTCATTTTTCATATCGGAGTCTGTTTTCTCCCTAGGGTTGTTTGAGGAGTTCAAATTTTACTAAGACACCAAAATGAGAAGTAAAGTCTTGGAGAATGGGATCTTTTTTTTTCCTTGATGATAGAGCAGAATATTTTTTTCTAAATGTCAAAGCTAAATAATGATCCTGTGAGAAAAATGTAGACTCTGCAACAACACTGTGCTGGAGGAAGAGATCAAGACAGACTGAAGATCTTGGCAGTGCCTACGTGTCTGTAAGTTGTTTCGTGGTGGCAGTCTCTCGGGCAGATCTAGCTTAGTGATGTGGAATTGCCATTGATATTTTCCTTTCGCTCTTTCCTAATAAAATGTGCGTATGGAGACCCAGCTCCTACTGACTCTACCAGCCAAGCCTCTTTGCAACTGCTCAAAGGAGGGAATAGGACATCACCCTATCTTAGAAGGACCTCAAATCTGCTTTTGTGAGACTGATGCAACCAACTCTCACCCCATGTCTCCTCATATCCAGGCCTGGATCTCCTGTCCTTGTTGTAGAGCACTCTGCTCTCTTCTTTGCTGTGATCCAAATATGTCAAACACGCCTTTTTGGCCTGCTCTGTGGTTCAGATATATCTGTGTTCAAGGCCAGGCTGGATGAGGCTGTAAGCAACCTGATCTAGTGGAAGGTGTCCCTGCCGGTGGCAGTGGGGTTGGAACCAGATGATCTTTAAGAACCCTTCCAAGCCAAACCATTGTAATCATTCTATAACCATTCAGCTAACAACTTCAGGAAGGAAGGCATCTCTAGAGAGCCCAACAGACAGCTTTCCTTGCTGTGGTCACTTTCTTACCTCGTGAGATGTATCAAAGGGGGGGCATTTAATGTCTAACTCTCTGCTTCTGCATGACCATTGAAAATCAAATCTTCAAGCTTCCTGTTTTGATGTGGCTAAAATAACAAATGTAGTGCTCTGCTCATCTCTGTAAAGAATATGAAATATGAGGTATTGGTCTTAATGTGGCTTACCCTCAAATTCCAGGTCAAATGAATCCTACAGCAGAAATGTTGAGATAGCTTGAGACATGGAATGAAACTCATCTCATTTATATCTTAGCTGTTAAACACTGAGTCTCAGCTAAACTAAGTCTTAGTGAGACTAGCTAAACACCTACTCTTTGGCTAAACTAAGCCATCTTATTAGAAATGTGATAAATCATCCTCTAGAAGTGTTTGTATGTGTTGATAAAGAGAGATTATGAATGACCTAGGTTAGGGTAAATGGCTGCTTTCAGATGACTGAAATATATCCTACTGCAGTGGTAGTTCATTTTTTAGTATTTTTAATATTAACCCTGGAAAAGCAGCCAACTGAAGAGGTGACTTGATGTACGTGAATCAAAACGCTTGTGAAACACCTCAGGAATATGTCTGAGGTGAAGTTTTTGCTTTTGACCTAATTCCTCTGCTTCTTACATTTTCAGCAAAAATTGATCACTGATGTTTAAGAGATTTTGAGTTAGATAGGGTCAACTAGCCAAGTGCCTGTTATTGTATGTTTTGATAAGCAGCTGTTGTTCTCAAACAAATGAGTTCTTGTGCTTACTTGGGACACATTGTCACACGAGAATGACTTGAGTTCACCCATTTAACTTTTGGCACAAAGCTGTGATCTCCTACGAAGAGGCTGTTTCTACATACCAGAAAAAGCAGGAGAAACACCTCCAACATGGTTAAGAGTTGCCTCTGCAGGGGCCTTTTTCTCTTCAGAGATTAGAGCTGGACATGAAAATGGCAATGCTCCTAATAGAAAACCCTCATTTTAAAGCAGGATGAAGCTTGTCTATTTGCTGTGCAGCAATCTGCACTTTGGGAAATGTGGATGAGCATGGGCAGAAGCAGTGCCCTTGAGTTTAGGGGATACTCTGACTTCTCTGGAGTTGGAATGTACTCCAATTGTTTAAGTAGCCTTGATTGCTGGTTTCAGTTTTTTCTCTCTAAAGAAAAAAAATGTTAAAACTTTTTTTTTCTTCTCTTTATTCCCCCTCTCAAAGTGAACCTCAGCAAATTTTACAACACCCCCCCCGCCACCACCACCACCCTCACCAGCCCTCCCTGACATGATTTAAATGCCTGCCACTGCTGCTAGCACCAGTGCCTTAAAAAGAACTGGCTCCTGTTCAAGTCCTTCTCCTCTCCAAATGTTTAGGGATTTGGAGCCCATACATACAATTACTGCGTGTTTCTCAGGAAGAGAAAATAGCCAGCAGCTGTTCAGTGTCTGATCAATTATGAGTTGAGGAAGAGGAGTGAGAGAGAGGGGAGTTATTGGTTAGAAATCTGCACACAATTAGGAAACAATGCTAAGAATGGGTGCTTGGGAGACATGGGGAGAATAGGCACCCTAACAGTGTATCGTTAGGGATACAGGTCTGCAATGGTCTACCCAGCATAGAGAGAAAATTACCCCTAACCCACTGTGGGTATTATTCGTGCAGGTTTGGCAAGATAAAGGAGGAAGAGAAGTCAGAGTCTGTGGACATAAACACTTGAGAGGAAGCCTGGTAAGTGAGTGTCTTGGAGTCGATCTCCCTGCCCCAGTCAGCCACTGCACTGACTCTGATGGCACCTCAGACACCCAGTCCATGTGGAGACGCATAAATGTAGGCACCTTGGTCTGCAAGACAAATCGTCTCTTAAAGGTTCAATCAGTTGCCCCTCACACAGGTGTTGTGTGTCATTGGAGAAGCCCAATGTAAACTATACAAAGCCATACAGGGCTGGCAAATATTGCAGAGTACCTTAAAATGCTTGAAAGGGACTTTCATTCCCCACTGGAAGGAAATCCAGAGACTAGAAGTTTTCCCAAACAGCAGTATACTGCCACCTTTGTACAAACAAATTTAGTGCAGAATCCCCATAGCATTCAGTATAAAAAAAAGGTAAGTATTTTATATTTAGTATTTTGCCTCACATTTTTCCTGAAGTGACTGGAAAAGGCAGCTGGGCAATAGATCTTCCATTTATTAGCACTATGCAGCACAACATGCGCCCTTTAGTTCACAAGATGTGATCTGTGCATCCTCCATTTACTTAACATTGTGACTGAATGTGGTTTTGGATGATGCTTATGGTTACCTGTGATCCAGGTGACACCTCCTTCCCAGGTAGTTTGTATTTGGGATCAGAGGATGCTTGAGCATTCCTATATCATGGCTTGGAAGTCTGGGATGAAGCTGAAGGGAAGTGTTTGTTAGTGACTTAAGGAATCCATAAACCCATTGTTTATAGAGCATATGAGTCAACCTTGAAGATGTCATGTCCAAAATTTTGACCTGTTCTAGAGATTTTTCCTTTACATTGTTGACTCCAAATCTCAGCAGTCTCAGAGAAACTAAAGCTGTTTTCCTTCAAAGTCTGTTCAGTAATCTATGATGAAATGGGCATAGGAGTTTACATCTAGTTTCAGTGAATAAGAATAAATGGAAAAAATTATTTACAATGTATCTTAGGGTAAAAATGAAAATTTTTTCAAAATTAGTCATTTGTGAGGAAAGGCTTGGTAAAACCTGACAGTTGAAAATGTGTCAGCTTCTGGTTACATGAACTGAGATCTTTATAGCTGATGAATCACAGAATCACAGAATATTAGGAGTTGGAAAGGACCTTGAAAGCTCATCCAGTCCAATCCCCCTGCCAGAGCAGGATCACCCAGACCAGGTCACACAGGAATGTGTCCAGGCGGGGTTTGGATGTCTGCAGAGAAGAACACTTCACAACCCCTCTGGGCAGCCTGGGCCATGCTCTGTAACCCTCACAGTGTGTGTGTAACCCTTATGTTCAGGTTGAACCTCCTGTGCTCCAGCTTGGGACCATTGCCCCTTGTCCTGTCATTGGACATCACTGAGCAGAGCCTGGCTCCGTCCTCCTGACACTAGCCCTTTACAAATTTATAAACATTAATGAGGTCCTCTCACCTGGGACCTTCCTACTTAGCCAGTACTCCTCATTAATGATGGATAGTGGCTTGATGAGCACTTCTGCCAGCTCCCTCAGGACCCTGGAGTGGATCCCATCTGACCCCATAGACTTGTGTGTGTCTAAGTGGTGTAGCAGGTCACTAACCACCTCTTCATGGATTATGGGGGCTTCACTGTGCTTTCCATTTCTGTCTTCCCACCCAGGGGACTGGGTACTCAGAGTACTACTGGTTTTCCTACTAAAGACTGAAGCAAAGAAAGCATTAAGTACTTCAGCCTTTTCCTTATCCCCGGTCACTGTGCTTCCACCCATATCAACTAAAGGGGGGAGACTCTCCTTAGTTCTCCTTTTGTTGCTAATGTATTTATTATTTATGAATAATTTAACTACAACCAGCACCCAGCAACATGATTCCATAGTCACAACATGAAAGTGCATGAAGACTGAGTCTGTCATTTCTTCACACAGCAACAGAAGCATTTAGCAAGTTCTGTTCAACAGTGTCATCACCGTGGATACATTTGCTCTTTATGTTGTGACATGTGGAATTTTACCTAAAGTCTCAGTTCCCCTGTAATTACGTAAGATTATTTATCTTCATTATGTATAAAGTACTTTTGATCTGGAACACCTGAAAGCATAACCCAAAAAACTTTCGGTGTTTAAGAAAAAGAGGTTTACATCATCATAAAATGGATTTATTCTTTCACCTAAATTATTTTAAAATTTAGATGTCTAGTCAACATAGTTCTCTGCATCACAGATATATTCAGTGGAAAAAGCTAAAAAGTATTAAAGTATTAATCTGGATGAAAGATATATGGGATGAGTCTTCCTCTGGACATCCCAGCATTTCAATTGGCTGGAGAAGTGCAGGTGATTAGATTTGAATAGAAATCTAACTCTTATATGGATAGAGTTAGGTGAGTATCCAGTTTAATGTCAATGCATGAAGGTGTAATTTCTTTACAGGCTCTTTAACGATGGTGTTCACCCATAAGATGACAGAGTAAATCTGCTGAAACAGATGTCTTGTTTAGCTACGTGATAGCTCAAACGCATTTTTCTCTGGAGCCACTGAGAGATGCTGACCTCAGAGCAATAAAAGTGCATGTCCACAGCACAGTGGTTATTTAGATTAGAATAGTAATTTAATTAAAGCTTTTTTCCAAGAACACTGATAGAGTCCTACGTGTTCTGCCAAATGAAATTCAAAGGTCATGTTCTTCAACTGGCTCTTTGGTGCCATTCAGATTTAACCTACAATGTTCTAACCAGTCAGTTATCTCCAAACACTTGGGAGTGCTCCAATCATATATATCTATTTAAGTAGCTATGTCCTAGTTCAGTTGTCACAGTGCAGAGAGGAAGATGAAGATGAAAAATTGCCTTCTCAGATGTCCCAGATTAGATTTTTTCCTGCATGCTGTTGCACCTTCCACATCTGACTTGACACTACCTATGCTGTTCCTCTTCCCTGCCTCAAATAATTAGATAATTGGAGTATTTTAACCTTATTCAGAGACCTGCAATGACCATTTCTTGTACTTCTTTTTTGAAAGCTGGTTCATATGATCTACTTATGACCACTGAAAACAAGTCAAAATCCAAGCCAAGTGTGTTGTTTAGGCTTCCTGGATAGTCAATGGAGAGAGAGATAAGCACCTCCAGAAGATGACTCTTCCCAGCTTCCAGTAGATATTTAATGTAACTAAAATGAAGCATCCTTTGGACATATTTTTCTTTCTAGTGATTGTCCAGAAAGCCCAATATGAAGATTTCAGACCACACATCTATGGCTGAAGAAAATCCTATGACAGTCTTTACATGTTGTATGAGAAATCTTTTTAGGCTCATTCATTTAAAATCAGTGAAAGATTTTTCTTCCAATGTCTTTGACATACAAAGCACATTATGCTCCCATTAACATCAATCGTTGTCTCTCACTATCTATAGTAGGAACAAGAACAGATCCTTGAGGCAAGCCCCTTTATGGGGTGACTTGAAGCAGTTTAGAAATCTGGGCATCCTGCAGTCTGACTCCCTTGCTTTACTGTGTTTTGCAAACACTACTCCTATGATGTTGAATTTAAGTGTACTGTGATTGCTGCTTCCACATCTCTTACTCTCTGCTTAGTTACAAAAAAACCCACCAAGAAACCTTCTCTAGTTGGTGAGATCCCAGATTTTAATCCCATTTTAATCTTTTGATTAAGTTGTCATTTTTCTGAGATATGTGAGCCTGTCAGTCTTTGACAGTTGACATCTTGTTTTCTTCTGGCTTGAACATATAGATGCTTACTAACCAAGCCATATTGTATAGGTCAGGCAGAAAAAAAGCAAACCCTAAGCTTTCAAATTAAAATCCATTCCTCCTCTGGCTGATCCCTCTCTTCCCACAGAAGTGGTTTTGCATATGTTTGGCTGCTTTTGCTATTCAGAACCATCTGATTAATTAAAGTCCCCTCCTGTAGTTTAATTTACTTTGCACACTACTTCAGGAATTTTTCCATTCCCTTCTTCTGTCCTTATGCTCTCCAGCAGGTACTTTCACCAGGTTCTTCTTTGTTCTCCGCTATTTCCATTTTTAACCAGAGAATTCCTTCACCAAGACATTAATCCAAATGAAATGACAAGAGAAGTTTTGCATACCTAGGATAGCACCTGGTATTACAGGCAAAGCCTGTCCAAAGGTTTCTATTATTTGTTTTAAAGCATAGTAACTTCACATTCCTACCTCACTTGTGAGGCTTCCCCTCCATCAACTATGTCCCTCAGTGCATCAGTGCAGCAATGCACCTCCCATGGTTCTTGCCTTCATGATTCTTTATTGAACTTTCCCCATCACTTCCTGCTATGACAGCTTAAAAATGTTTTTTACAGTTTGTTTCCACTGATAAATGGCTTTCTCTTCTAAAAGAAATGAAAGATTTCGCAACAATGAATTCAGGATATTGTAGGAAGTGCCCAAGTGGGATTAATTTTTTGTTTCAATGTTTTATGTGAAACACATGAGGCAATGAAAAGAAATATAATTTACCTAATTCACAGGAAATCTTTCGTATTTTAAAGCAGAAAAATTTCTTTCAGAACATGTTGAGTGATTTGGAAAACAGCAAACATTGTTCTGTCTTCCTCACAAGAGAGAAGCAACTTCAGGTTTTTTTGCCTCCATTCTCCTTACCTCCAATCTCTCAATGGCATTGTTGTGATCCTCCAAGTACCAGCAGAATACCCAACATAGTCACACATTCTTGAATAGCTGTGTGGAGTTTGTCAGGCCTCGGTGAGAATATGCCATTGGAGGCATTGCAGGAGAAAGCAGAGTAATTGTCAATGTACTTCTTGTACCTAATTTACAGGAAATCTTTAGTGTTTTGAAGCAGAAACATTTATTTCAGAATATTTTGAGTGATTTGGAAAACAGCAAACACTGTTCTGTCTTCCCCACAAGAGAGAAGCAACTTCAGGGTTTTTTTGCCCCCATTTTCCTTACCTCCAATCTCTCAATGGCATTGTTGTGAACCTCCAAGTACCAGCAGAATACCCAACATAGTCACACTTTCTTGAATAGCTGTGTGGAGTTTGTCAGGCCTCGGTGAGAATATGCCATTGGAGGCATTGCAGGAGAAAGCAGAGTAATTGTCAATGTACTTCTTGTCCTCTGGAAAAGAAAAAAACAGTTAGAGCATTGATTGTGGTCCTTTGACTTTTTTTGGAAATGATCTTTCATTCCTTCTCCCCACCAGACTGCCTGGGCTTCAGGGCAGTTCAACACTGAGTGACTTCCCAGCTGTGGAGACCTCAGCATTGACGTGTCCAGGCAATAGCCGGGAACTTGAGGGGAAAAATATAGTAGCAAAGGCACAGGCACTGGAATAAGCAACACCGCCTGAATTACCACTGCCACTTCCCGGAGCAGTAGTGATTGGGTCTTTTAGAGAAATGTCTATCTCCCAGCCAACTCCTGACTCAGCCTGTGCCCATTTTCATGTCCAAGACCTAATAAGATCAAACTGAAATTACTTCTGTTGGGGTAGCATATAGAGTTTCCAGCCTGGATCAACAAACCCTTGAAATCAGTGCACTCTGGATAGTCATAGCACACCTCATTATTAGAGATTTACAGTCAAGGTGTGTTGAAACCTAGCAGTGGGTTCAGAGTTGTCATGGCATGGCTGCAATTATGCAGCAAGTCAGTGCTGGAAAGTGGAATAAAAGTTGTTTGAAGCTGAGTTTCTCCCTTCACATCTGGATTAGTACCTTCAGACTGAGTGCCAGTCTGAAGTCTCCCCAAAAACACGACCCTGGAGTTAGTTTCAGGTACGCATGTAAGATGTGCTTCCTTCAGTAGAAACCTTTTGGTTCCCTGTACAGATCAGCAGTTTTAATGTAAGCAGAACTCAGATGAAAAGTAATATTTGCCCCTGGGAGTAACAATTAATTTATATCATAAATACTAATGAACCAGGGCTGTAGATACGACCTTTTAATTTGCGCCATGCTGGTAAGCCAATGTTGAGGTTCTCACTGAACCAGTATTCAAAGATCTGCATTCCATTTTCGAGATGCTTTATTTCACCCTAAGCAAAGCAGCTTTGCAGTTTGTTTCCCTACTTGTAATAAGAAAAATAATCGCTTTTTCTCACTCTTCTGACTCTGTAGCAAAGTAGAGCTTTTACAAGGTTTTTTTGCAATGTGTGAAAACATCATTAAGATCTTGGTTGAGAGCTCCCTGGCACCACTGCAATGTCAGTAATAAAGTAACAATTTTAGAAGGAAAAAAGAATTAACAAAGTTCATTTTTTCTTTGCATGTTCAGTCAGAAGAACCAGGTGAAGGCTGAGTAGATGCATACCAGAACCATTCTAGTTTGTGATTTAAGATAAAATTGTAACTGCAGTATAATAAGCCCAGAGATTTTTTGTTAGTGGAATTGTAATCTGAAAAGAAAATTGATGTATGGAAATCGTATTACTGCTGTCTTTCACGTGTACATTCTCAATACTCTTTAACTTAAGAGTTCTTAACTCTTGACCTCATGACAAATTTACCCCTCATTTAATACTTAAGATGTTTAGACCATTAGGTAAAAGCAGTATTGTTATTTAGGTTACGTGTTGAAAGTCACAGCGCCTGGAAAGAATTCTGCTTTGTGGTTTCCAGGCTGACTCCAGAAAATTAGAATTGCAGCGAGGCTATCCATGCGGTTAAATTTAAAAGAAAAATCTCAACCCCAAATCCAAACTGAAGCACATCTTAATAGCATGAAGAATCATTGCAAAGGTTTAAAAATTATCACTTGACTTCATCAATGCATGACACTTTCTGAAGGAAACCAGACAGGTTAATCTTGTGCGAAACATACATGTACACGCATACATTTCACACATACAAATATATATGTATGTGTGCATATGCATGTGGGCATGGGTGTGTATATATTATTTTTTCACTTTTTTCTTCATATCAGGCTTCACCATATGGCACAAAACCCCTCATTTAATGTGGAATTATGAAGCTAATGGAATGTGGAGAACGAGGTTTTGCTTTCCTATTGGTCACCAGGCTCCTCTTTAACTGCTGAGGGAAGATGAAACTTATAAACAGAGGTCTGTGACCATAGAAACACTCAGATCAACTTTTAAATTTCATCACTTTAAAATAATTGGCTTAGGATTTTTCTCTATATATTGCACAGGAAAAATGCCTGGCATGTGACTGCTCAAACACCTATATTGTGGTTCAAAATAGTGACGGTGACTTACAAGTCAGATAATTCACCCTAGTGGGAGATGCCAATTCTTTCTCCATGCAGTCATTAGTAGCTCATTGAAATACAAGTAGAATTCAGAGCAAAAAGCTCTAGTTACAGTGGAAGTTTTCAATTTATTCCTGCTTAAGGGCTCAATACACAGGGTCAACAGACTTGTTACTCACTCTTACTGTATTTTTCCCATTTACTTTTCCAGCTCTCTATACACACATGTGTATTCAAATCACTATAGGTATTCTTTCCACAGACTTTCTTATCCCAGTGGACAAATGGATTTGAGCAAATCAGAAATCAATTAGAAGTTGATCGTATAGAGTTGGAAATTGCTTAGTTAGAGACTTGGAAAGTCTCACTGTTTTCCAATAATGTCATGAAATCATAAACATATTTAGTCTAAAAAAGACCTCTGGAGGTCCCTAGTCCAGTCTCTTGCTGAAAAAAGGGCTATATTCAAAGTCAACTTGTGCCTTTGTCCAACTGAGTTTTGAGCAAATTTTTCATTACATCCAACCATAGTTTTCCTTTCCGCAACTTGTGACTCTTCATCCTTCTGCTCTTCATCTTTGAGTAGCTGCATCCTCACCACCAATCCCATCTATGCTGTGGAAGTCTGCAATTTGGTCTCCCCTTTTTCCATGGCCAAATATTATTGAAAGTTCTCACTGCCAGGGACAGCAGCAGGTACTGATGTGGATACTTTCTATAGGGTCCCAAGCTCTTTCCAGGCAGAATGCCTGCAACCTGTTACTTCTCGCCCTGTATCCATGGTCCTTTGTGCCTAAGTTTGGGCCTTACTTTCTACACATTTTTTGTCTGTCATTTTCCTTGATCTCCAGCATGAACATATCTTCCACTTCTCTTATCCTATACCTTCCCCTGTGTCATTTCTGCCCAAACCTCATTCTTTACTCAAATAAAGCTAAAATTAGTAAACCCAAGGTATTTGGTTTATCAATATTTTATATTTTCTTTTCCTTTTCATATTTCTCTCATAGCTACCATGGACTTTCTGTATACCTCGACACTTCTGTCTTTAAATGACCCATCTTGTTTGTTACATGACAAGAAGTGCTTTAAAAAAGTCAATGCTGTCCACTCTCTTTCCATCAGAAACCTCAAATCTGACTTTCCATCTCTGTCCCGAGGACTAATCCTTTCTACCAGCCTCTTTATGTGTCAGCTCTCATCCAGCTTCTTGACACTCATTCAATCCTCATCTTCCTCAAATTTGACTACTTTATGTTCCATGGTTTCCTCACAGGGAGTTTTCCTCCTGAATACAGCAACCTAACTGCCTATGCCATGTAACTTCATCTTCTAGCTTCATTAAGCTCTTCATAGTTCTGCCTCTCTGTCTGATTTTCATGTCTATTGGTCACACAGATGTCTCTTTTCTTACATATTTGAACATTAGGTGTCTCCTATTAGCTCTTCTGTTCTGAAACCAGTCTTACCTTTGATGTACAAAAAAAATGAAGGTGTCAATGTTGGTTATACAAGGTCAATGGAAGTTGGTCTAAATGCCATGAAAAGCTCCATGACATTTCTACTGATTTCTGCAGACTCTGGGTTAAAGTTCACATTTAGAACTATTATGATAACGTGTTAACCAATATTTCTTTAACCTCACTATCATCACAGTCCTGATCAGTTATTTATTATTGTGATTAACGCTTGCTACAGCAGTGGTGCTACGTGACCACAGACAAGATTCAGCTCCTGATGTGACCTATATAAATGCACAATAAGAAACCGACTTTACCCTAGAGAAATTATGAACTGAGTAAAGAACTTAATGAAATAGAGAGCCTTTCCAAAGTTGACAATATCAGGGGACTTGTACCCCGTGTACCATGATTATGCCCTGGGACATGAGAACATTTAGCTGTTGTTCCCATAGAAATTATCATTCACCCATCTTTAATTTTTACATTAAAAAGAAGTGCAAGGAGACAAAGTAGCAGTGGGAAAATGTGATGCCATGTTCATTTTGAGTGTGTGTATATATATATATATCATGTCTACATCAGTTAAAGTGCTAGTTCTGGGTTCTTTTATAGCTAGTGGAAAGTACGCTTAGGCATGGTGTGATTAAGGAACGTCAACTTACTTGTCTAGTTTTCTAATTGTGAATGGGATGAATTGCACCCAATTATCTATCAACATTTTTGATGAGAAGTCTGCCAACCTCAAAGGGAGCCCAGAATGACTAATTTCAATGGCGATGTCCAAACTAAATGCCAGCATTGTCTGATGAACACTATTTCCCCCTCCTCAGTATCTATTAAGAGTGTATGGCTTTCCAGCGGTGGTCGCTTGCCATCAAAAATCCAAAATTACCTAGCAAAGCAGTATTAGCATGGCCTTCTCAGAGAGGAAGCTCTGCTCTGTAGACAAAATTTCCTCTCTGGTGATTGTGTTGCAAACAACTTCTGCCTTGGAGTTGTCAGGGCACAAAGAACAAAAAGGGATTTGAGCAGCTGGGTGGTGGGAGAAGGGAAGCAGAGGGAGGAGGGTGTTGGAATGGGTAAGCTCTGAAACAGTTTTAAATATTTGGAATCTGCAATTGTATTTCCCCCTTCCCCTCCCAGAGCTTCATTTTTTAGCCCAGATTAACTATTCCCCCTACAATGCTTTTTCATAAAGGGATCAAGTCCATTGTTTATAGAATTTGCTAATAACAGCTTCAGTCGCTCTGTCACAGCAGATTCAATTACAAGACTGGACAATAAAAGCTCAATAAAGAAATTCAAATCCTTATTAAATTCTTTTTTTTAAATTATTATTAAAAAAAATACCCAAGCAGGCTAGGATTGCCAGATTGGGAATTTACGTTGAACAGAAGAATGATATGATCTCTCTGAGTAGCACGGTGCAAATTAAAAGAGGTTTAGCGTTAAGTGTTCATGGCACAAAAGCAATTTTAAGTACCTGCAATCAGCTTAGTTTGGCTAAGCCTAAATATGTACAAATCGTGTAATGGGCAATATCCCTGGCCGTACCACGCAGAGCTCTGATAGATGTGTTCTTCAAGGTTTACAGCAGGTCCTACAACAGCTCACGATGAGTGTCTGCATGTGCACCCACACTGGTGTGTGTGTGTGTGTGTGTGTGTGTGTGTGTGTGTGTGTGTGTGGTTTGTGGGCCACCTAGTGTCCTGGTGCCTACTAGACAAAATAGTCTGCTTTTCATTGGTAGCACAGATTTTAAGGTAAGGAAAGAACATTACAATCACCTATTTTGACACCTTGCCAACTTCAAAACAAGATAAAGTGGCCCAGGGATTGCTGCACCTTTCTCTTAACTGCTGCTTCAGCTGGAGATTCTTCCATAGAAGAGCATTTGATCTCTATTTAAATCCTTCTTCCATTGGGAAATCCATTCTGAAGAAGAAAAGACTCCAAGGAGACCTTGTTGTGGATTTCCAGTACATAAAGAGGGCTTATAAGAAGAATGGGAACCAAATTTTGACCAAGGCCTGTAGTGAAAGGACAAGAGTCAAGAGTTTTAAACTGAAAGACGATAGGTATAGAATAGACAAAAAGAATAAATATTTTTTTATGAAGGCGGTAATGCACTGGATCAGATTAAGTAGAGAATTTGGGGATGCCCCATTATTGGAGGGATTCAAGGTAAGGTTGGACAGGGCTTCAAACAACATGGACTAATAAAAGATATGCCTTTCCATGGCAAGGAGGTTGAAATAGATGATCTTTAAAACTCTCAAACCACTCTATTATTCTGTAACTTCAGCAGTCTTAAAAGAAAAATGTGTATTGTTTGTACAGGTAGTTTTATCTCTATAGGCAACAGCTATAAGCAACAGCTGCAGGAAATGCTCTCTATTTCAGATACTAAAAAATGGGATGAATTACCGTCTGGCAATGTCTACTGGAGGGCAAATCATCTAGACTATACAGCCATCCCTTAAATCTCCCTCTCAGGTGCTTTGTTTGGCTATGCAGGGAGCCTGGTAATCTTGCTTTGTCTGATTGCTTAACTTTTAGGCAGTGCAAATGAAGTGATGTGAAGACTACTGCATCATAAGTTCGGTGAAAAACTGGTAGACTTCCAAAACAGCACAGTGAAAGGTGTGAAAGTTTCAGTTGTGATCTCACCTGTAATTGTGTAGTCACTGGGATCTGTGCTGTGTGCAGCTGGTCACTGCTGGATCCACTGTTGGACGAGAAAGAAGTTACAATGCCAGGCAGAGGACAGCAAAACTGGAGAGCCCTCCTAAGAGGCTGACAGGCTTCCTGAGCACCTCTGCTGGTGCAGCCATCCTAGTAATTGGAGTAGCAGGTCCACGACAAAGGATGTGTGTTAAAGAAAGTTGGAAAATGTCAAAAATGAGCAAATAAGTGGAGGTACAACTGTGCTGGAGTGGAAGGAGGTTGCTGCAGCTGCAGTTTATGAATGTTTCCTTGATGGAGATCTCGCAGTGTCTTGGAAACATTAGAGATTTTGTCCTGCAATGGACATAGTTGGTAATATAAGTAAGGAGAAGAAACTGATACTAGTGCTAGGCTTTGGTAGGGAGATTGTCACCCAGAATTTCCTCTGTTGTCACAGATGCCTCTGTGGAATCCATCCATCCTTAGATAACTGTCTAAAATAAATGTCCCTCACAAGTGACCTTTCACTGACAAAGGAAAAAACCTAGCTTAAAGCAGAGGTTTACAAGTTAAATGGCTATGGTTAAGGGAGATTAATTCTAGCCTCAGCACTCAATCTAACTTAATCATCAAGGCTCTGCCTGTCAGCTCTCTAAAGACATGAGAGGCATTCACCTCACCCTTGGGTAGTAGTTTATGATTGCTGGGATAAACCATCCTCCGAAGTGGCAGTTTCTCTGTGCTGATAACAGAGAGTGTGGAAAGAGAAAGGTCTTCAGAAAGGCACTTCAGTGACTCCTGAAAAAATAAGGCAGGATGAACATGGGCTTTCAGTTCTTTGCAACAGAGGCCCAGAGATATTCAAGAGCTGCAGTTGGGTCCTCCTCCACTTTCTAGGGATATGACAGAGTGTTCATTCCTGATGCTAACAACTGCTAAAGATGCATTTAGTTTGGGGTTTACCTCACCTAACATTTACCTAAATGTTGAGTCCTATTCTGGATTAGATATCCGAGGCATAAAGTGGAACAAGTAATCTCTGTAATACCCATTTCTGCTCATGGTTCATTTCTCCCCATCTTGAATTAAACATCTAATTTTTAACTGGCCACATGTAAAAAAAAGAAGTCTCTGCCTTCCAAGATAGAGATAAGCATGACTGATGGGGTCCAGAGGAAGGCCACAAAGACAATCAAAGGGCTGGAGCACCTCTCCTACAGAGATAGGCTGAGAGAGTTGGGGTTGTTCAGCCTTGAGAAGAGAAGGCTCTGGGGAGACATTATAGAGACCTTCCAATACCTGAAAGGTGCTTGTAGGGAATCTGGAGAAGAGCTGTCCACTAGGGCATGTAGCGTTAGGATGAGGGGTAATGGTTCTAAATCAGGAAAGGATAGATTTAGGTTGGATATTAGGAAAAAGTTCTTCAATATGAGGGTGGTAGATCAGTGGCACAGGTTGCCCAGAGAGGTGGTGGAGGCCCCATCCCTGGAGATATTCAAGGTCAGGTTTGATGGGGCTGTGAGCAACCTGATCTGGTGACAATGTCCCTGCTCCCTGCAGGGGTTGGACTGGATGAGCTTTAAAGGTCCCTTCTAACCCAATATGTTCTATGATTCTGTGATTCTATGATTCTATGATGTCTGCCAGACGGAGGTGGAGCTCGTAAGTGTGTTGTCACGCACCGTAGGTACACAGAGGAAAGTTTCTTATTGTTTCAGTGGTTGGTGCATTCGAAGCAAAAGTGATCTGAATGTGGTCTCTTTTCACTGCTGAATTAAGAAACACTCACAAAGCACAGTAACAGTGAGGCAAAGGTGGTTTTTTAAGCCATAATAAATAAATGTAAATTATGTAGGCTGATCAAATGCAGCCGCCTGATTTGGACGCTTTATGGATTTTCTTATATAAACTTCTCAAAAGTGGAATGAATTTCTAGGCTAGCAGGCATACATTTTTTAATTAAGCGAAAAGCATTTATTAGAATGGATGAGAGCACTAAATCTGAACAATATACCTTTGAAGCTCCCAGGCCCCTGCTTTATTCCATGAACTTATGCTCCCTGAAATGTGCCATGGCTTTATATTTCACAGCATCCATAACACGGATTTATCAAAGGTCACTATGGCAACATCCAGGCAGTCCGAGACCAATACGCGTATGAGCATAGAAACAGGACAAAACAAACTGAAATCACCCTGTTCCCACCCAGTCTTCTCCCCTGTCCCTTCAAGTCCAAATTTAGATGAATGCTATTATTAATACTCCAGTTGATATTACCTCAGCAGAGATTGAAAAGCAGGAGAGAGTTCACACCGCACATACGGAGAGGAATATCCATGTTGCATAGGCACAGTGCACGCATAGGATCACTGGGGCTATGGGTAACTCTGTAGAATAATTGTATTGGCATGTGTGAATTCTGGGAATCAGAACCTCCTAGTATTTGTTTTGGCTGTGTTTCCATGGCAATAAGTGCACTTGCTATTAATTCTCTAGTTTATTACTAGTCTTTATTCCTAGTATTTGAGGGAGGGGGTTATTCACATTGGCTTTGGAATTCCAGGCCTTTAATGCATGAAGCTGAAATTAATTACGATAAACATATATATATAAATATATACGCACACACATATATACATACATATATATATATATATAAATTATGCATTCAGACTCATGAATCTCTACACTGACAGTAACAGCATTTTCAGAAGTGATTGAGAACTCTGAGATATGCCAATCCTCTCTTACTAATAGTATCTGAAGCTGCATTTTTGGAGACCTCTAACTATAGGGGAATTTACAAACTATATTTTCACTTTATTTTGCTCATTTTGGAAAATGAGACATTTTGAGAATTTTATTCCTTGGAAAGAAAGAAAAGTCTCGAGAAGGTGAAAGACTTCAGAATAATTTTTTGTTCTCTCTTTATGTCTGTATTCATATGTTGTCGTATATTGCACACACAGACCAGCACACGCACACAGATCTGTATGAAGAAGTATCAACGGGACTGCAATTGCAGAGTGAATTTCTCAGTAATTAAGATAAGCCAAAATAAAAGTTGCTTGTGAAACCTTACCTTTCTCCCTTTTATTACGTGTCATCTTGCAACTTAATGATATGGTAGCCTACTATAATTACATGGGAACCTCCCATGGTGAGAACCATGCCCAGATAGCAGCAGCAATTTGTAATAAAGTTTTAGTCTTATTGTGCAGTAGTTGCTTCCAGGATGTATTTTCTACTTGTAGTTCAAAGGCTGCTCTGAAGACAGAACTGTTCATTTCCTGCTGGGCTTTTTTTGGCATT
>NW_010190314.1:51148-76780 GCF_000695765.1 Mesitornis unicolor
TGGATTTCCAATGTTAATAATTTTCAGAATATCCCTTTGAGAGGGGAACATTATCCTTATTTTACTAATGGGAACCTGATAAATAAGATTAAGATTGACATGGAAAGTATCCAGTTATTTTGGTGTCCAGGCAGGACACCGAGTGCCTGATTTGGCAAAGGTTTAAGCATTTGTACCTTATTAATCTCATTTGACTTTATCTGTTTAAAAGTAATTTCTTTCTCTGAGCTACTCATTTTCTCATAGTCGGTGGGGAGAAGCAAGCACATTCAGAGGTTCTTCATCTAATATGTCTTGGATGACTGTCTTGGAATAAGATGAATTATCCTCTAGAGGGACTAAGGCAGATAAATCCCACATTATTTATTCATTTGAAGAACAGTTTCCGTTGATTTCAGTTGCAGTTAGGAGTGTTTAATACCTCATTAAGATGCTGTAAACTAAGGGTATCAGGGACTTGGGGAAGATCATCTGAACCGTGTCTATCAAACCTCAGAAACTCAAGTCAGAACATACAAAAAAATTCATGAATAACCAGCAACTGTAGAAATAGGCAGAGAATAATCCTGCCTCTGTGCATTTTAATCTGTTGAAATGTCTCTCAAATTTTGTAGCAAATGAGGCAAGGGCCATAAAGCTGGCAACTTCATTTACTAGCTGCTCCCCTTCACCTGTAGACCTTACATCTACTGTTCTCACTGAGGGAAGGGTATAATGGGAAAAAAGGCACAACATCATGCAGTAAAGACCTGCATCAGATACATGGTTGAAGGGGCTGATATAAGAGTTTTCAAGCTGTCTTACTTTTGGCTGTTTCTAATGTTGAAGAACTTATTTTGCAACCATAAGACTGAGTTTTTTTAGTGCTCCTCAATGCGTTTTTCTGCAAATTTAAAAAAAAAAAAAGCAGGAGGGGAAATAAATAATAAATGTTGGCACGTTGCTTCTTATTGGCACTCACAGGGATATTCCAGAGATTTGCTGCATAACAGAGGAATTACTGAAGAGTGAGGCACTCATCCTGAGTTCAGGTGGGGCAACCCTTTCTTAGCAGGTCACTGAGGTACTGGAGGTACAGAGGACACCATGGGAGTGCTGTGTTTTACAGTAGATGGAGATTATCCTGCCTGTCCTTGCACCTCTAGACAATCCTCATTGCTGTTTCTCTACCTGTTAGCCTTGGTGTTTATCATAGCCAGCCACAGTGCAAAGGGAAGGAGAAAGAGAAGGAGGAGGAGGAGAAGGAGAAGGAGAAGGAGAAGGAGAAGGAGGAGGAGGAGGAGGAGGAGGAGGAGGAGAAGGAGAAGCAGAGAGAGAAGGAGAAGGAGGAGGAGGAGGAGGAGGAGGAGGAGGAGGAGGAGGAGGAGGAGAAGGAGAAGGAGAGAGAGAAGGAGAAGGAGAAGGAGAAGGAGAAGGAGAAGGCGAGAACAAGATTCAGAAAATGTAATCCCCAAAGCTGAAAGACAAAGCAAAATTTTTAAAAAGTTTAAAAAATCTTGACATTCGGAACTCCAAGCATGCCCTCTAGATTTATATAATATTATGTTCTTTTCAACTTTTCCCCACTTGTATCAGACCATTCCAGAACGATAGCATGCTTTGATACACACATACACTACCTTCAGAATTTCTTTAGCTACTGTGAAATGCATGAAAATATATTCAGGGATGTATACTAAGACATGAAAAACAAGAAGAGATGAAGTTACTTGGAAAAAAATTAAGGTACAATTTTCCACAGGAAAGAAATAATTCTCAAACTCCTTTCCTGGAAGTTAATTTTATTATATCTAATTCTTTGTGAGAGCACAATCAGCAAATCATTGTTAACAGTGTACTGAAAGTTAAACAAAATCATAAAGCGGTGGTAAAGGAATCCAGAGGTAAGTTCTACCTCAGTGGAAAAGGGAGTGAAACGGATATTAATATTTAATGTGGTGGAGGTGACAAGTGAAATGAGTACTCATTTCCCCTCTCCTTGGTACCGTGCACAGAGATATGCACCTCCTCATTTACATGTACACATTGAAGTCTACATTGGTCATGGGCAGGAAGAACTTTTCCTTTTATAGGTTCTGAATTGAACTAAAGACCTCGTTTAGGAAGTACATAAACACACGATTACCCATATGCAGGCACTTGAATTCCAGTTTTCAGTGAGTTATACACAGTTATAATTACAGTTATGTAGTTAATAGATTTGGTTGTTAGAGCCATGTCTCACAAAATTCTCAGTGATCAAACCACTTGAGAATGGGATTACTTTTGAGGAGGTGAAATCATTAGGATTAGTTTTGAGGCATCTGAGGCATAGACTGAAACTACTACTAAGGAATCATGAATCTTTTTTCTGATCAGAAACCCAGGAACACAAAATGGATACACACACAGATATAAATGAATATAATCCAATCACTGTAAATGAGATTGTTGGTTTTGATGAAGCGTGTAGGTAACAGCCAAAGCTATAGGACCTACAACAATAAAGTATATAAAACCTCGTTGTGCACTAGTTAACTGAAGTTCCAGGGCATCGTGTCCATAATATCCTTGGGCTAATAAACAAACAAGATTTATTAATGTATTTATTTGTTTTATAACTCCTCTCAAAAAATCTGTGCCTCAGTGTTGACTAATGGTAGCTTCCTTGAAAAAACTAATGATGGGAAGAATTTGGCTCCAGGGTTTGGTTGTAAAAGTTTTACTATATTCTAAATCCAGAGCCTCTTGACAGCTGGCAGCATGGATTTCACCCTCTGATGGGGTATTGCTTTCCTGGCATGTTGGAGCTGATTGAATTATTTTTGTGTTATTCTAAATGAGTCTTAGAGAGTCTGTAGTGATTGGATGTTTTGGCGATACCATAAACTTGGACATTTGCTAAGCGGCTATGAAATATGAAGGATTATGGAGAAGTCTTGATCAGTACAAGATGACAGAAATGACTAGTGCAGGCAAAGCATCGAGAGTTCCTCAAAATACCCTCTTTTTCATTACTAGTACAGTGCATGACCTGAGAATAGGCTCCATCTTAACATCAGAAGGTGAATATTTCTGCTGATAAATAGAAAATGGACCCCAGAATGGGCATCATTCACATTCATCCCTCCCTGCAGCCACATCTCATTTTCATTAAAGAAAGGTTCACCTTAGCCTTTTCTATTGCTTTCTCATCACTCTTGTCCTGGCAACATGTGCAAATACCACTGTGCATTACTGTTTCAGGAAGAGAAAGGCATGAACCATGATCATTGCATGGAGCCAGAACTGTGTGAGCTTTGGGTCTGAGTCCATTGCACATAGAAAGAGGGATTCAGATTTAGTGAGAGGAGGCACACAAAATATAATTCTTACACACTTCTCTTTATACTTTACACCACCTTGTAGATTTTTCTTAAACTCCAGCCTGGTTAATATCACATTTGTGATTCCTGATTATAGTTAGTAAAGTAAACATTTAATTCAGAGTTAATCACCTAAGCATATGTGATCCACACTGATAATCTACCCAGAATAATCAATGCAGCATAAGCAGCAACTCTTTGCTTCTTAAAGCCTTTTTTCAACGTGGGTCAAATGAATCAATCCTTAAAATGTTTGTTCCTTTGTATTGAATGTAATGAGAACTGCATTATGAATTGAGATGGAGATACATAAGGTCTAAGGATGAAACACATTCCAATGAAGCTCATCCTTCCTGTGAGATGAGCTACGAAGCCAGTCGTCTTTCCTGCTACCTCTTCACCAGCTCCTTCTCCGTCTTTCTCACTGGTGCGATAATGCGCCCAGCCCAGCACATACTCAAGTTTCTCCTAAGGGAAGCAGTTTGCTTTCATTCAGGTACGATAAACCTCATTAGTGTTCCTACCTGATATAAAAGGCCAGGGAGCTACTATTAATTACTTTATCTGCATTATGACAGTACTTAAAACACTTGTGTTTGGAGTGCATATCTATATGAGGAGTCAGTCTCTGCTCTAAAGAGCTAATGTATTATTTTCATCAGTGAATCCTGATAAACAAGATCTGGATAAGGTAGCTGAGGTGTGAGGTATGTGTGTGGCCAAGTTTGTCATTTTACACCAACCCAGCAGAAGCTGCGTTATTATAGTTTTTTTAAAATTGTTCTTTGTTGATTTTACCTCTCCTTCCTCCTCACTCTCCCAAAATCATCCTATTTCCTGCGTTAATGAAATGATTCGAGGGTCTATATAGACTCCTAATCAGAGAAGACACGCTTTGAGAGAAAGACCATTGCAATTGGAAATGAATATGATTTTCAGGAGCCAGTTGCCACAAACTGAATTGGGCCAGAGATAACAAACTCTTATTGTGAGCCATGAGCGAGGATGTGTGTGGTATCTCCTTTCTCAGGAGGTCTTACAGAGATGCTGATTCATGTGCTGTCTTCCTCCTTTGGCTGAGCAGAGTGCCAGTCTTTGGGGCTGTCATTTTACAGCCTGAAAGACAGACATGAGATGCGCTGGAAAGAGGTTTCCAGGCAGTAGGGTAAATAAGCCAAAGAATTCAAAGCCACAGTCTCTCCCATTCCTACCCACCGGATTATAACTGCAGCCAGAAGAGAGATGCAGATGAAATGAGAGAGCAAGAGAATGCGGTTACTGTGCTGAGAGGCATGGTCCAAAGAAATACATTAATTTTGTTAGGGCTTGGGCCAGCAGAAGGGGCCCAGAGTGGCAGAGAGTGAAGGAGATGAAGGAAAAGGGGGTATTATGAAGCCCATTGCCTGATGCACGTTGTCTGGTGTTGCTGGTGGCCGGCTTCAAGGCCACCCACATTGGGTAAGTGACAGTTGGGAATGACTTAGGAAAACTCACGGGGCCGGTCAAGGCAGTGAACAGGAGTCTCTCTCTTCGTCAAATAAGTAGTCATTTAAAAACAGAGCTGTAAAGGGGGAATGGGAGCGTTAGGGGGTGGTAATAGAAACACAACAGCAATGAGAAAACACGTGGTTTCGCAGGCAGGGCTGAGGTGGTTGGTACTGCCTTGCTATCAGCACCCAGCACTAAGACTGATGGGGTTTTGTTCTCCCCAGACCTGGTGGTGGATGCCAGCTTGGAGGAATGAGTCAGGCTCACCATTTTAATTCTTTGGACATAAAACTCAGCGTGAGGTACAAGGCAGAGCTGCAGTCACGCTTGACAGAGGCCACCTAGAAAAGCCAGTGTTGTTCTTAGTGGGGTGAGTTACCTCATCCTGAGCCAATAGGTGGGAAAAATCCCAGCACCTCACCCTTCACCAGCGCTCTGTGTCTCCAACTGGTTGCTACAGTCCATAAGAGCTACAGAAATGCATTTGGAAACTCTCCAAGCAAAAGGACCCTCATGAGGCTTTATGAAAATAATAAAACTACTTCTTCCTAATCCCTGTTTTTCTTCCTTTTTATCTTTTTCTTTTTCTTTTTTTTTCCCCTGTAACATTTTTTCAACTTCCAAAAGAAATGGAAAGTTCAGTGTGATTACTGGTGCAGTATTGATTTTATCAGGAAGGATTTTCCCTGTCTTAATCCACAAAGTCATTTCCTTTTTAAGCAAGCCCAGAATTTCAAGGGTTAATATTACATTTCTCTCAGTCTTCACACAGAAAGAGATGACCTGCATAAAGCAAAACTGCTCTTGTGTTTTGGTCAAAGTGTTACTCTTCTTATTTAACTGTACAATAACGATCTTTCAGTGCCATGTTTGAGATACACAGATTTCTTGCTTTTGAGCAGAGCAATAACTCAAAATCAGTTAGTACTTAAATCTTGAAGGACCTTGCAATCAAAAGAAATGATGAAGAATAATTGTCCCTCATTTTAAAGGAGCAAGGCACAAGCATAAATGTATTTGTCCGGGAATCATTGACACATCTGAAAATTCACTGACCTCTACAGGCCCCAACCAATAAGCTGGCAATGAGTTTCCTTTCTTTAAAAACTTATCTGTGTCTCGCAAAGTACAACTCAAAGCCAACAAACCCTTTCTTGTGAGTTCACCGAAGACAGAATCTCTGAGAAAATCCAGAAATGCAAACAGAAGCATCAGGTTTTTAAAATTTTTCTTCTCTTATTTTTTTTTTTCAACTTTGCACAACCTCTGAAATTTTGATCTGCCAAGTTTCACACAGCTCCACTTAATTCCTGTTCAAGAAGCAAGTCTTCTGACTCAGAGTCATATCCTAAAATTCTTCCTTATGAAGGTTTCACACTACTGAGGGCCAGCAATGCAGATCCATTTGCTGATGTGATTTGACTAATCCCCCTATAATGAGGAAGCGGAACAGCTGAGATGAAAGCCTGAGCCCTCACTGTGCAAAGGTATGAACTAATAAGCAAAGCTAAGCTAATACGGGGATCCGGGCATTCCCGGAGTGGGATTTGAACCAAACTGACTTTGGTGTTTTTGATCAAAATGGATGCCAAAAAAGTTATCGAACAGTTCAAAAACTAAAGCAAAAGTCAACAATACTACCGCCTGCCTATCATTCATTATACTATTAGCCAGTCGGTGGCAAAAAATTGCTATACTTACCCCAGATTTCAATGTATGTCAGAACTTTCCTTGTCACATTCACTTATTTGCAGTGGACGGCAAACATCTGTGGGCTGCATTCGTAACACTGGAGAAATGCATACATGTGTGTGCTTGCTAGGGATATTTAAAACTGCACAGAGATGGGATCATGCAAGGGAGGAATGTAATAAGATTAATGTGGACTGCAGTTAGTCTGGGATAAACCCTATGAACAGTGAGATTTATTAGCCTATGGAACTGAATTTCTAGAGAAATTGACCCACTAACGTGAGGAATTTAAAACTATCCCAAAACCACAGCGCAAAGAACATGCTGTACATCCTTGGATAACAGATATATAACCTTCTGAATGGCATTTTCCAGTCTCTGAAATTTAAGAATAATATTTTGCTGTTTATGTTGCTGTGGGGCTACAGACTTTATAATGATGGTGCTGTCCTAGCAGAATACAAGACAGACTTGACCCTAAGGAATTTCCTTTCTCAGTCATCAGTTAAATAGAATTTTTGAGCATGATTTTTCCTTTATGTAATATGCCTAAATCTATCCCTATTAAACAAAGTATGCAGACACACGAAGAACTTTATGAGGATTTAGTGCTTGCTTAAGTGGTTTGGTGGATCAGAGCTTAAAGAAGTAGGGTTACTCTTAAATTAGTAAGTATGGAAGAATGAGAAACCAAGGCACAGAGAGTTTGAAGTCTGAGATGCCAGTGATGACACAAGGGAGAACAAATGGAATTTGCTGCAAAGCCAATTCCACAATTGATTGAAAGTAAAAAAGACAGTTTGAAATAATTTTTAGCAGGTTACTATCAAATAAATGGAAAACCTTAACGTGACATTTTGTGATTAGGTATTTTTCTTTGTACGGTGAGATGGATGCATGGAAAATTCCATTGGTTAAGTTTCTCGTTTTCCTCTCAAAGTGAATTACTGGTTTCAGATCACTATTACTGTCACAGCTAGATAGTCAGCCAGCAGTTTCTCCCAGGAATGTAAATTCAAGTTCTAAGCTGTATTGTAGTGGAGGAGTACCCAATTCATCTGTCCGTCACAGGTATTTGATGCCATTTACGATGCCTCAGAGTATCCTCTCTGTCTTCCATATGTTGCTCCACAAAAACACAGGGTTAGTGTCAAATCTGCCAGATGCAAGTACTCAAAATACCATACATGTCTCGGAGGTCTCCAGGAACGAATGCATGGATGACTGAATCAAGCCCACACCGTTCTCTTTGAGCGACTTGTCTGGAGTAGAATCTTGAAAATAATCCAATGATGAGGCATGATGCTGAGATGGTGATGATGGGGGAGGGTGAGAAAAACAGAGAAACAACATTGGCTGGAGAAGATAAGAGGGCTGAGGGGGAAATCTAGCAAACAAGTTGCTGGAAGGTAAGGTGGGAAGAGAACTGGGAAAAACTGGTTGTACAAAGTACAGGAAGGAAAACTTTCCATTACAATGGTGGGACACAAGCACTGCACAAGATTATTTTGATCCTCCAAGTTGATAAAGAGATATTGTGTTACATCATAGTCATCTTCTGATCCTCCAGCATTTCAAAGGGAGCTAGTCTGAGCTCATCCCAGCTAAAATACATCTTTGGCATGTGTTGCAAGGCCTTGATTCCACCCCGAGCTTGACACTTTGAGCCACCCACTAAGAAGGAAGTCAACATCACCAAGCATAGCCAGCTGGGTGCTATCAGAGACACTAAAACCTTCCTGCAGACTTCAGAGGAAGAACCATGGTCCTATCTGAGGCCAAAGGGAAAAACTTTTCTCTGAATTCATATCCTCCACTGACATTATTAATCAGGCTGACATCAGGCTGTGCACCTGAGGAGAGGACAGACAGCAAACTGCTTTTACTTGAATGAAAAAAGGAAAGAAGAAAGATGTCCTAAGAAAGTTCTCACAAGTTATGTCCACAGACTTTCCAAGTGTCCTCTAAAGTGTGTGGGCCTCATTCATTCATCTGCAAAAAATCTGCAGGTGTAGCTAGAGGGTGCTGGTTGCTCTTCACGGGGAAGTTTGTGAAAAGGAATCCTAGTGCTCCCTGCCTGAGCTGGAATTCAGGTTGCAGACTGAGACACAAAAATGTGGGTGTCTGCAAGCAGATGCAAAGTCTAGAGAATTCTTCCGTTAATTTTGTATTAGTTATCCAGTTGCCCACTCAAAGCTGTCTTCTGCCCTTTGAGTTGGCTATGGAGTTTGACATGAATTGTAAAAAGGCACAGGTTTCCTACAGATTCTTCAACACATATAGAAATGTGTTTCATAGAATCACAGAATCATTTGGTTGGAAAAGACCTTTAAGATCATAAAATCCAACCATATCCTGTCCACTGTGGAACTATGTACCTAAACACCTCATCTACCCATCTTTTAAATACCTCCAGGGATGGTGACTCTGCCACTTCCCTGGGCAGCCTGTTCCAATGCCTGATAATCCTTTCAGGGAAGAAATTTCCAACCTAACCCTCCCCTGACACAACTTGAGGCCATTTCCTCTCATCCTATTGCTTGGTACATGGGAAAAGAGGCTGACTCCCGCCTTGCAGAACCTCCTTTCAGGTAGTTGTAGAGGGCGATAAAGTCTTCCTTCAGCCTCCTCTTCTTCATGCTAAACAACCTCACTTTCCTCAGCTGCTCCTCATATGGTTTATACTCCAGAGCCCTCATCAGCTTCGTTTCAGTTGTTTCAGATGTCCCAGATATGCTAGGGCATCTCAAATGACCATAGATGCTTCTGGCACAGGAAAATGAATTGAGCCCTCTTATACTTGCCCAGGCAAACATCTTCCTTGCTATAGGGAGCTATCTCCACTGGCTGTATCTACATTGGCTATTTTGAGAGTTTAGACACTTTAAGTAAGATTTGCTTAAACAAAGGCATCCAGTGCTCTTTGAGATGGCATCGAAGACATAAACAAATACAGTGGTAGTTATGAAAGAGGACTTGTAGTGGCGTTGTGCTCTTGTGGGCTGAAACATTAGGTAAACTTCTAGACTCTGCTGACAGTATGAACTAGGTCTTCAGTGATGATAGAAGTTTTAATAGCTGCTTCATGTGTAAAAAATCAATGGTAGGATTCAGTGACTTCAGTACAGGAGTTGAGGCTCATTTCAGTGTCAAAGCACCAATGTTTGCAGCATTTGGGACACAGTGCACCTGAGAACATTGCATGGAGCTGTCAGAGGGGACATGGACTGGAGATGGATGGTCTCCAAATACAGTGAGTAACTACATTAATTTGTTTCACTATACAAATGTCAAAAGCTGTTCTATAAAGGAGAACAAGTGCTCTAAGTGTTCATTATAAACAATGCAGAAAAGGGTGTTCCTGTAAAGTAGTTGAGCTTGCTAAGACCTCACTACAGAGAAATTGTAGAGCAACTGAGCTCTCAATCCACGTTTTCCAGTGAAATGCTAAAGGCATAAGGACTTAACATAGCCCTTGAACTCTCAAATCCCTCTAACTAAAAATAAAAAGGATAGATTTGATATGGAATTACCTGTCTCCCAGGGCAACTATGCTTTTGTTTCTGACCTCAGAATTGAGCAAGCCAAAAAGTGACTCAGATCTACCACTTGCAATCGTCACCAAGATTCAAAGGGAGGTTTATATCAGATACAAAAGGAAACACCTCAACTAAATCCATGCTGAAACAGAAATATTGCCCGCAAATTCAATGATGGTTGTAGCTGTCAGGTCCAGAGGCTGCAGTCCCTCTGGAAGGTGGTCCAGTACCAGATTGTCTAAACAAACAGTCTTCTGCATCACAGTTTTGGCATTATTTCCCCCATCTGCCTGCAGGAGAAATACTTTTTTTTTCAATCCCCAGAGCCAGTGATGCTGCAGAGTTCCTTGAAACACATGAGGCACACTCAGATTTCCATGAAACAATGGCCAGTTGTCCTTTATCTTTTGTTTTAATATTTCTGCAATACTGTTGATGTTGCTTTTCATTTCTGAGACCTTTGTTGTCTTTCATCCACCCACCCACATGCACATTAACATAATTGACCTATGCTAGAAGATGCTTCTACCAGATTGCACCAATTACTTTCTTGGGTTAACTATCTGCCACGTGTGTTTATTGCTATGTGGCTAGACTAACATTGTCCTAGTTTGTGGGCTGCTCACCACCTCCTGCTGAGCTGCCTGATCTCCAGCTTTGCCTGACTAACTTGGATGAGCTGTATTTTGACAGACAGTAGGAAAGAGAGAACATGAGTGAGAGCATGTGGGTTACAGGACATAGAGACAAGAATATCACATTTATAAAATCTCATCCCCATGACATTTAAGTCCACAGGGCCAACAAGCACTGTTATTTGTAAGAAAGTGCATCGTGCAAAGTTCAAAGTCATGGTGAAAACAAAAGTATAGGAATGGGAGAGTTGAGCTCCAATTAGGAGGTAGAAAATGTAAGACATAATCCTACAGAAATTTATATGTAAGTTCCTTCAATCTCTCTGTAAGCGTGAGAGAGCCACTGTATATACCAGCTAAGTGAATTATGGGTGTCAGTCCACCTCTCCTCTTTCCTCTTTCCTCCTTCCTCTTTCCTCTTTCCTCTTTCCTCTTTCCTCTTTCCTCTTTCCTTTTCTCTCCTCTTCCCATCCCATCCCATCCCATCCCATCCCATCCCATCCCATCCATTCCTTAAGGACATATTGGCTAGAGGTGGGGAAGCGAATGTTAATTCTGTGACTACAGGATGTCAGTATGTTGCAACAATTAAAGGCATGGTAAAGAAGCAAACAAAAAAAGAGACAATCAGAGGCTCTTTTCCAAGAGCAGTGTCTTGGAATTCATATGTGTGAAAGTTAGATAACTATTAAGAAAGGAAGAGTTTTGTTGCTAATTTATGCTTGAAATGTGGAGTATTTTGGGAAAAATATATTTAGACCATGGGTTCTGCCCTCAAATTTCCTTCACTCTGCATTTCCTCTTGTCCCAGATTGGAGGCAGGGACCACTTTACTAGTCTAGCTCCTGAGATCTTCTGTCTGGGCGCTGGACTTGCAGGCATATCTGCCTTGAGAGTCTATTTGGTATAACTATCACAGAAACCAGAGAAGACATGAATATATCTGGGAAGGACTTTATGGTTGGAAAATACCAGTTTGAAGAAATCCAACTAAATGTACAAAATTAATCATTCACTGGAACATACAGCATAATACGGGTAGTCTGGATGCTGTATTACCCTGAAAATTGAAAAAAACCCAGCTCTCCTGAGCTGGTGTAAGTTGGGACAATGCTGCAGACTTCCAATGTGTGCCAACTCAATTTTACTTTCAATTCAAATTCAATAAGTGATCATCTTATTTCAGTATTTCTGTAATTTTGCCATTTCTCACTTAATATTTCAGTCTTTCTTGTTACCAAATAGTTTCAACCTATTTTCTTTCCTTCCTTGTGTACAGACACATTTATTTATCCATAGCACGCTTTTATGTAGAAATTCTCAAAGGTTTAATTTTATCAACCCATAGCATTAAAAGCCATGTCAGATACTGATATCTGAACATATTAATGGAAGTTAGTGTATTTAAAATAAACATACAATAATTTCCAAGACAGCTGCTCTAGATTTTGAAAGTTTAATACGATTTATGTGAAATCACATTTTTCTGTGGGGAAATATCAATGCTACTGATATATTTTAATTATACTCTAGGTAGATGAGATTACAAGCCAGTTTTTCCCAGCCTAAATACTTTGGAACATTTTAAACCTTTCTTTTAGTTACAGGCCATGGATTGTAGCTGTGTATCCCTCATAAATGTGATATGGTGGCTTGTTTTTCCTTTCGCTCATTTGTGTAGGACCAAGTACCAACTACAGAGCTGTAGGACTATAGTTCTGGTGATACCAGCCTGTCACCCTCATTGCTGTTCTTCATGATATTTTGGAAGACACTCAGGACCATCTTATGGAAGAATTAACAGAATTACGGAGTCTAACACATCAGGGAGAGGTTTCTCTATAAAAGCAGCGCCTAGCTGATGTTACTAATGAGGATAAGTAAAAAACGTATGAAAAATTGATTGAAAATTAAGTATTATCCTGTTCTGAAAGACAATTTTTACCACTGAAAATTCTTATTCTGCATGAGGCCTCTTGACTTCTGTATTGACCTATTTTGACACAAAAGCACATTTTGAAATGTTAGAAATTCCTACTAGATGGACATTTTTCTTTTCATTTAGCAACATGATTACTCCTTTTTTGGTCGTCTCTTTAGTGAAATTTTGGGCTTTGCTTTTTTCCAGGATTATCTGGAAAAGATCACAAGTTCCATGTAAACACCAAGATATAAGTCTTTAAAAAAAAAAATGATACCAACCATTTTAAGACTTGTAATAAAATTTCCACATTTGGCAATACAGTCAATGTCATAATTTCCTTATGGCTCATTTTTAACCTTTTCTTTCAGTCGCAATAAATGTTACTGCATTTTTTCATGTCTGGCTTTATGTTATAGGAATAATCTGAGTATTCCAGTCTTTGCGAAATCAATTGATTAATCTGGCTGAATTCTTTCACCTTGGGGATTGACTCATCCTGTTTTTCCCTGACTTCCATAATTCCTGTTTCTTGACATTTAGATCTCTCGTGTCATAGCAGCCTGTATTCGTATTTAGCGAATCATTTTCACTCCCTTCGCGTTTGTTGTGGCACCCTTGGGCACAGCAAATTTCAAACTCAGAGTAAGCGTGGAACAAAACACATATGGTCCCTATGCACGTCTCTAAATTAGGTGAGTATTTTAATAGTGATGGAGTTTTAATTACATTTTTAAGGCCCCTGGCTACGTCTGACACCTTATTTCACTGAAAAAGCCCCCAGAAGCTAAACCAGATACACACTTTGTTCCTGGATTCATCTCACCTAACTCATGCCTTTAAAACTTAGGGAATGTATTTAACTTGTAATTACTCTCAATTAATGAGTTCTGGATAAAAATAGATATCTCCAGAAGATAATTCCTTAGATTTCAAGGTAGGTATTTAAAGGAGCTAGGATGATAGTTTTAATATGATAAAATTATGTAAAACAAAAAATTTCTCATGTATCTAATCTCAGAGACACAGCACAGTATCTCACTAATCCCAGTCTTCGTAGGCAAGAGGAGCAAAAAAGGGAACAGGTTTTCTCAGGTATCTGAAAGAACCCATTAGCACCTTGGAGTAGAGCAGAAGTTCCTGAGACACATCACATCACTACACAATTAAATTTTCCTATATAAGTTTACTGAGTTGAATGTGTCACAACACTGTTCCTCCTTTAAGAAGGAAAGCTCAAATCTGTAATATGTGGCATTTATCTGATTTAAGTTTAGATATTTGGAGTATAGGTACAAGCTGCGGGCATGCATGATCTTATCCTTCATTTATAAACTATATAGAGATGTAATAATTTTTTAGGGTGTGATTTATGTGATCCATTGTGGAGGTTTATTTTAGAATCAGATGAATTGTGCCCTTGGCTCCACTGACTCCTGACCAAGGAGAAACCTTAGGACAGTTCCCTCAAGTATACCTATCGACACCATAGAGATTTATAGTAAGTAGAGGTCTGATGTATTAATTCTCTTCCATGTGCCTGTTTTTCACATAAGTAAAACATTTTGAAATTATTTTTTTGCCCCATGTCATAAGCTTCTAAAATAGGATGTCTTTTAATGTATCAGTACCTACATGTAAGAGATCTTGAGCTACGTGTAGTCCATTCTGTTCTGTCCTCTTCCATTCTGTAAAATCAGTATATTCCTGTGAAACACCTATTTCTGGGTCCAAACACCAGTTTTCAAGAGAAAAAAGAAGTCTTTCAATCAGTTTTAGAAATGACTTAATTTTTTGCCCCCATTTTCTGTTGGCCTTATATTCTAAACTGATTAAATATATTCCAAAATGAGGTCTCAGTTTTCCTGGCCATCTTTTCGTAGCCCAATGGCTTTACTAATGAATCTGACTGTGTAAGGAGCAACAAATTACTGTTGTGCCTACCACTAAAGAATTAGACCACTGATCTAGGAAAAGAAAATAATATAAAACTATGAAGAAGAATGGCCCAGAAAGAAATTCCTTAAAAGCAGAAGAGCTGAAAGGTGTAAGCCTGAAACCTTGCCTTTTCTTCTGCTGAGTTAATTTTCAATGCTTTTTTCACCCATTGTCCTTTCTGAATTGCTTCTAGGGAGTCTATCTTTCTCTAGTGGTTAGAGGAGAATCGTAGGCCAACATCCTACAGAATATAATAAACTTTTCAGTGAAGTTAGCCAAGATAATCTCTGATTTCTTGTATTTAGACACCAGCATCTGAACTTTCAGCATTAATGCCAGAGCGGAAAATATTATCATAGTTTTTTTTTGCTCTGTGAATGTAATAAGCAGAATTATTAGTCAATATAGCATGTTTGTTATTAATTATCCTATAGTTTCCCTTCACCTTTGAATTCTTTCTGCTCATTTATTTTTCAGCTTCTCTGGATCCATCAGATGGGCTTGCCTTGAAGCAAACATAGGTTTTACTTGATTTATCTTATCAGTTTCCCCAGAGAATTTTATACAAATCTGCTAAATTTGCACCATGCTGAATTTAGACGCCAGGTCACCTACAGTGTGTCTACTCCAAAGCTATTTGATCATCAGAATTATCTTTCCTTAAGAAGCAGTTCTTTCATCTCCTTATAAATAATGCAGTGTCAAGTATTCAAACTAAAACACTGACAATAAAGGGAAATGTAGATTGAAAATTATGATCCAGTTGAGCAACTATCAACAGCAATTAGTGTGTATTTACGATTGAGGTTTGCATGAATTATTGCTGAACAAAAGCTCCAGTAAGCGTACTTGCCTGGATGGAAAAGGCCCAGGAATGTCACAGGCAGATGTATCATTTTTATGACTTTGAGAGGGACCTTTTTCGAGAGCTTTACAGTAATTTAGAACATTTATTGTACGACATCCATTCCACCTTGTAAATCTTTTTGCAAATCAAGCATGTGAATATGGAAGAGGCCACACACAGCAAAATCTAGAAGTGAAGAAATAGCTGAAATTCAGCATATCATTTCAAGGGTATAGAAAAAAATGGATTGCTTTCACATTTAAAAGTAAAAAATGGAAGGGGATCAGTTGCCTGTTTTTCCTGTGATTTTGAGGGAATTGATATTCTGCTTAAGTACTCTGGAACTGGGGTACTATTGCAGAAAAATCCAAATTTGAGATGCTTAAAATGACTTATAATTTTATATTATAATTGTGACTTTAAGAAGGATCAGATGTAAGCTAAAAAAACCCCAGCATTTTTTATGAAATATTTTAAAAACTTTTCCAAAGGAACAAGACAGTTTTAAGAAGAACTTAAAAATATCCTTTTATGGTTACAACTCAAACTTACAAATTTCAGTTTTTAAATTATTGGCAAGTAGAGTATGTAGGACGAATGAGTTATTTACCTAGTTGGCTCTAATTCAGTCTTTGTGAAGTTATTAGCACAGCATCAATGTTATCACTGAAAGTTCCTTTGTATATTTGTAGGGATTAAGCAAAACGTGGCTTCACCATTACTTTGACATTAGTCTGGGATAGAAATCTGCATGGAGATGTTATAAAGCCTGAACCTCAATATGATGCTATTGTGTACATTAATGATGGATTTGGAAAGTAAGGAACCTTGAGTCTTTGTCTTTTGCAACACAACTGTGATTGTTTTCATCCACCCTAAGCATCTTCATCTGCAAATGGAATAATATTCTTGTATTAAAAATTAGGGCTTGAGTTTAAAATAAAGTCATTGAGCTGATCTATAAAGAACATACACCATAGGTGAGAGTGTCAAGATGGAGATATCAAATGGGTCAAAAATGGGTTTATATTGACTGTATATTGACTGTATGGAGGTGTCCTCAATAACCAGCTTGTACTTTACACTTGACTTTCAGATTGCAGGCTTTCATATGCAACTAAACTTTATACCTAAATCCACAGTGTTATATAGTGACTTTCACTGAATGAGAATTAAACAAGGAGTCAGGCGCTTAAATATCTTTGAGTGCTTATTACTTGACGTCCATGTTCCTAAAAGGCAAGACATTATCTCTTTACCATTCACTTTCAACATAACATGTAAATTTTAGAAGGATGGGATCATTTTAATGCAGTTTCCAGTACCTTCTCTTTATTATTTTCTCAGTAACTTCATAAAATTCTTCAGTCTCATATGAAGCCAAGATAAGGACAAAGGAAGGAGAAGAAAATTGACCCACAAAACCAAATTATAAACTAAACTCACTACACTCTTTAAGAATTTCCAAAATAAAAGTTTTCAGTTAGACACAGAGATTTTATTGTTGGGGTTTGAGTTTTGTGGAAATTTTTTTGGTGTTTTACTTTAAAAAAAATTTTAGTTCAATTAGTTTCAGTTTAGTTTTCACATCACCAGTTATAGATTACTACAAATGGGAACATGGAATAAAAATCCCCTTTAAGCTCTCCTCCTTTAATAACTCCACTAAATGATGGGTTTGTCAGTACCCATGAGCAACATGAATCCCTCTTCCTGATTTTCAGTAGGAACAAAGGACTAATGGCTGTTTTATGGTCACATATTACATACAAGCTTAGATGCAATACCCTCTGTGGCTTCTAAATTAAGGAAAGCATGTAGGAACTGAAAGCTGAACACCCTGATTGCTCATAATTTCAACATATTGACTGAAATTTCACGTTTAATGTAGTGATTTTGACTGGTTAAGTAGGAACAACCTTTTAAAAATTCAAGTGGAGAGATCTGAGTTGGTCAACCCAGCTGCGCCTGGAAGTTAATGGAAAAAAATAGATACAGAATTCGTTGAAATGATTGTAAGAAAAAGGAAACAAAGAGATATTTTGGATGTGGAAGAGCATCTTAATGAAAGAACTGTCAGGACAGAAAGAAAACATGCAGATGCATTCCTCCCTATTTTCTAAGGCAAAGCTGGGAACATCACCAGCCAGGTTATTTACTGGCTTTAAAATTAGAGGGCAAAATACCACAGAGGTTTTAAACATGCTTGGACTTGTCTAATGTGATGTGATCACAGTATGCCTGTCCCTCATAAGAAGCAGCAAAGAAAGAGTCATAAAGCCAACCTGGAATGGAGACAGTTCTTTGGAAAAGAATTATGACCTGCTGTAAAATGGTATAGATTTTATGGCATTTTCAAACAACTTCACAGCTGTTTGAGTTTGCTCTCTTCTTATCTGTACTTCTGTTTTACTGAATGCCAGTGGTGGAGGTGGAAGCAGGACAGAAGGCAAAGAGAGCAGCAGTCCATATTGGAGAAGACTCACAACTTGGTTCTCCCCCAGCTATTTGAATGTTGTGTTTCTGTTTCCATGGGTGAAATGCTAAAAACATCTAAAACATCTAAAATGCTGAGTGAGCTTTGTTCTGCTTATCGCTTATATTGCACCTTCTATTGTAATTAATCTATTTATTGACATGCAAGAAGAAGGACCTTTGACTTTGCTGCAAATTAGTGCTGACAAGTACTTTGATTTTTTTCCCTATCACTTACAAAAACTCCGGGTAAGATAAAAACTGTGAAGCGTCCAAGACAAACCACAAACTGATACTGTGGTAATAAAGATATTGCTCAAAGAGCAAGATGTGACTTTCTCTCTTGAGAAATGTCATCAACTTCTAGCCTAAGTGCTTGTTAGCATTCAACTTGGGTAGGCATGAGGCTGTGCAAGGCTTTTGCACTCTTGCAGTTTCCCAGTTCAGTGCTGGAGGACATCTTCGTGGCAGGGATGATAGGTATTGTACCTCTTTGAAGTCAGCAATATGACTGATAACTCATGTACCTGTTTCTTCAGGATGTCTACAGATTTAGACAGACTCCTGCCTTTAGCATGAGGCACCTAGATAATACATTTGAGCTCCCATTTCTCACTCTGGAGTGTTTGAGAGTTTCAGGAAACAGATAAAATCTCATGAACGAATTTGGCAGATCTATGCCAATATTTTATATGATGTAAGTTGGCCCACTAAAGATGTAACATTATATTTAAAAGACAGATGTTTTCTACTTTCATGATGCTTCTCTCACAAAGAGAGGGTTTTCAAGAGCAGAGTTCATCCTATGCTCCTAGAAAGTAAACTTTTCTTGAAGTCAAATGATAGCATTCAGTACCTAAAAGAGATGGTTTACCTGATTTATGTATCAGTGTTGATTCTCTGAAATGACAGTACAGGAGTCAGTGGCCAAAATCCTTGTAAAATCATCTTCTGAAAGGCAGGTCATAAAACAGGAAACATGGAATTCCAATTCCTGTCAATCAGAAAGCCAGTCCATGCTTCATATCTTTACTAAAAGAAGGCACCATATAACTAGGAGTGTACAAGCCGTATCTGGCAGCTTGGATGGGAGGTTACAGATCTCCAGTACACTTAAGCACACACTTATGTGGCACCCGCTTGAGATTATTTCCCAGCTTGCAGATAAGACTGAGTTTCAGTAGTCTGCTAAGTGGGGCACACACCACAGATGCAATTTGTCCAGGCTATGACCAGGCTACTGTACACTTACTATTGCCTGGGATTAGGCCTAGGTTATTCACACATATATATTTTGTGGGATTCATTTTTGTTACAATCTCTGGACACGGTTCCAGAGGTAGCATGGGCCAGTATCATACTAACAGACAACTTAGGAGCAACGACCATCTCTGAGTGGTAACAGAGGTTGACTGTTTGGATGGGAGCTAGTCTCTGCCAGAAGATGATCTTTATTTCCTTTTAGCTTGTAATTAAGGTGTTTTGGAACCAATTCCTACCAGTTAGGCAAGAGTGACTCCATCTGAAGTGTTCAGGGTTGTTTTGATATGATGACAGATTTGTCTTGGAGCTGCTGAAAAACTATGAACACAACAAGGCTTTAAAACATCACTGGATCTTGGAAGCTATTGGAAATTGCCTGCAGAAGTTATTTTATGGAAGTGATTGCTTTACTTTGCCAGTATTACACACCTAAATATTATTGTTTTATGATGCTTTGTTGGAAGGGGATTGTAATGAAAAGGCTAGGTAAGGAAAAGATAGAGTCAAGAGCTAAGTCATTTTGATGTCTGTGATCTTCTGAACTCTCTTATCTTAGATGTCTTTTGAGTCATTCTTATCTCTCTTTACCTTATTAACCTTCCCTTAATAATCAAAACATGATAAGAGTAGAAAGGGCACTGGAATAAAGCTATTTTAAAGCAAAACTTTGCTTTTACACACACCGAAGCTCCAACTGGTCTTAGTCTCTTGATCTTGATCCTAGAAAGACTTCACTCATACACACATTGACCCATGTTGTTAACACTGAAGTACCATTCAACCTCTATAGAAGTGGGATCTTAATTTAGCTCAACTCTTTGCTGTTATAGCTGCATGGGTAAATAGATACATAGATAGAAAAATCTTCCTATGGATATAAATACAGAAATAGATAAACATGGAACTATAATACCTGTGCATTATTCTACTATGTTGAGTGTCTCAGTATAGAGTCCAAAGTGAAATACAGCTGCCAACCTCTTCTGCTGAGACATAACAGGCATTGAGGGAGGTTGTATTGAGAATAACATGGAGGTGGTAACACTGGTGACTGAATCTTTGAAAGAAGGTTCTTCTGGTGGTTTTGGATGTGTAATATACCATGTTTACTTAGACTTGGGAGAGTGGACTTTTGACCCTCTGAAGTGGGTAGTCTGTACAGGAGATTTAGGAATCTGTTAACATACAAAAGCAATGTTGTTGAGGTGATATTTTTTGGATGGAGTATAAGTGATTTTGGAGCCTCAATTACTTTATATTGGTCATTGGAATTGCCATGGACTTGGATGAGTCCCTGTTTATTGCACTGGTTACAGCAATACAGACAAACTCTCTCTAAGCTGTCTGGCCTGGGTCCTGATACAGGTTTTGCAATAGCAGTACGCATGTCAAAGTAGCTTAAAATTGGTGCTTGAGAAGCAGAGATAAACAGCGTGACCAAACCTAGATGATGCTGTGAACAAACCATTTGAAAGCCAGATCGATCACAGCTATGTTGTATTGCCAGCTTTTGTACCCCTGTAGACTAGAGGCTTTTAAAAGTGATGAGTATGCTTCTCTTACCTAAAGAAAAGTCACTGGAATTAGGGTATTTTTTCGTTAATAAGCAAACTAATAAAACTTGATTTTCATGAAAAACTGTCTACCAACTTAAAAAAGAAGAAGAAAGGAAAAAAGAACAAAACCCCAAGCTCTCAGCCTAAAATAGTCAACTTTCACCTCAGGATTCCTGGAAAGTTAATAGATACTTACTTTATTCATGTCAAGAACTCTGAGTCCTTTAGCAGGACTAGACTTCAAAAGTCCATGTGTTCATTCAAATTACTCCATAGTTTCTGGAAAAAACTTAGTTTTCCCACTCAGCTGCAGCTGATGTGAAGCTCTTACATGCTTTGCTACCTTCAGTAAGGATAAAATAAATTTCCTTCTGATTTTTATATTACAACATCTGGCCACAATTAGTTTGAGATCGCACATTTTTTGAGTAGACGTCAGCAATAATTTGTATTTCTCCCTTCTTCTTTTTATATGCAATATACGGGACATACTTCCACAGGGAGCTAAACCAGAATGTAAGATGGTCATTTCTGTCTGCGTCATTTCTTTCCAAAATGTATTGCTCTCAGGACAACCTGATGGCTCACGTACCAAAGTCCATTTTTTCCTCCTATGTCACTTCCAGCATTTGTCACCACCTCATACATTAAGCTTTAAGCACTATCCAGGGAGTTGCATAACTTCTGTGCAAAATTCAGATACAAATCAATGCATAACTTAAGCATTAAGAAGAAGCCAAATTATCCTCTGCTAGAACACAGGCGGCTAAATAATTCATTATTTTTATTTTTTTAAAATTTTTTGCTATTTGCATTGGGTCTGTGAAGGCAACACTAATTTTTCATTTTTATGGCCTTTTAACATGAACTCCTTGTAAGCACATAACCTGCTGCATGATTGAATACACAGCAAAACAAAACCCCCAAACAGGCTTAATATGGAAAACAGTGCTAAATTTTAGGCTTGCAATGGAGAAAAAAAATAATCAAACTACTACCAAAAGGCTTTTTATTTTAGTCCCTCTCACAGCTGTGTATTTGCATTGTAAGCAGGCAGCCCATAGTCTTGCTGCATGCATAAGCTGACTAGAGCAAAACGAAAGGTCCGGTGTTACAGTGGCAAATAATGCCCTTGTTGGAATAGTGAAACTCTGAGGAAAGCCCATGAAATGCAATGCACCCTCTGCACTGGGTGTGGTGTTGAGTGCAATGAATCACTGGGAGCAGACTAAGCACGGACTGAAGTGTCTGGGCTGCCCTGGTTTGGAAGAGAAAGCGTAATAATATGGGGATCAGGAAAACTGCTCAGTCTATGTAGGATGGGTTTGTTCCACCTCATTGTTGCTGTTTAAAAAACATGAACTTGCCTAACTAGGGGTTCAGCTAGTACCTAGTCCCATTCCAGTCTTTAGCAAACTCATTTGGTCTCCATCTGCCATTGCAGAAGGTTGTAGATCTCTCATGGGTCCTGTGTTGTACCTGCCAGCTATGTGTGTATTCTTAGACACTCCCAGGCATCTTACATGGCATGAGATGTCTCTGCTTAGGCAACTGGATCGTGCTCTAATTATCAAGGTAGCTGTTAATGTAAAGGGAGAGAAACTGGTACCTCCAGAGGCTGATATATTCAGTTCTATGTGCTTTAGACAAGGGTGATGGATTGCTTTTCTCTGCTATGTAAAAAACCTAGAGATTTTAATTAGAAACTTAAGGTCAGTTGTAGTTGCCAAATTTCAGATATACCAAGACATCTGAGATACCTCTGGGTGTCTGTAACATCTGCACAGGGCTGGCAGATATGACACAGGACCGATGAGAGCTGTTCTCAAAGAGCAGCTAGAGGCTAAGCGAGATGTGCTGTGGCTCCTAAAGGACTTCTCAGTTTAGAATCTTAGGAAATTTATGCCTCTCAAATGATGAGGTTCTGTTGCCTAAATATAGGAACCTTGTGCCACTTCCAGTAAAACAGGGCATCCCGACTTACATCCAGCTGCCCCTCCAAAGGATAGCTATCCCATAAGTCTTGGTTTAAGAGCTCCTTGCATTGTGTGCATGAGTCTCCAAAAGTGTATGGTCTGCTGACACTGGTGTGCTGTAGCCTTGCATTACTTGCTAAGTCCTAAGGCAAACTTTAGCTTTAGTTTTCCCTAAATATTAGCTCTTAAACTTGCATACATGAGTAATATTTCTGTCAGTTCATTATCTCTCTGTGGCATTTCAAATGCTTAAGAGCATCCCATGGGACTGGCAAACTCATATGACGATGATCTACAATTACTTTTGTCTCTGAGGCCACTGAGACCTCTGTCCCCTGAGCCAATTAGAGGATTTTGATCTGTATAAAACAAGAGATCATAACATTGAGCATAAGTAACAATATGTATGATGCATCAGTGGTTTAGGTTTAGCAATAGTCTTTGACCTAGGCTACCAGCTAAAGTCAGGAGCATATGTTGTGGTCTGAGACACAGAAGATGTTTATGATAGTCTTAAGTTCTTGAATCCACATCTCCAGATCACTGCATTAGCTTCAGTGAACCATTGCTAAACCTGATGTCAGGAAATCTAATGGCTAAACTGTGTTGAGACAGTCATAGAAGAATTTTTTAGAAATTTAATCTTTTGGAAATTATTTTAATTATAATTGCTGATTTTTAAATTTTAATAACTTTCTTTGCATTTATGATCTGTTCTTATACCTGTATTTCCTCTTTTGAGACCTAAGTGGAGGTGTGATACTGTACGCTATATCACGGATAAGATTCAGTTAACAGAGACCAGACACCTAAAATGAGGTGTGACCATGTGAGCAAAATGTCTAATGGACCAAGCTCAGGTGCCTTCTTGAAGTTAAATATAATCACTTCCTAGCTTCAACTGTATTGATCAATGTCCATTGGCTGTAATAGGAGAGTAAACACCAGGTAAGTATACGGGCACTTATACACAGATATGTGAGGGTGGGTTAGTATTCAGTTGCTTAAATATCGTCATCGAGACCCATGTGAGATGCCCTTGAGAACCTTACCTCCAGCTGGTGCTGCAAAAGGGCATGAATCTCCTGTAGTTCCTTGGTCATAACTCCTAGCCTGGACAACTGAATTGAGCGTTGGACCTTCACTGCGTACACAAAGACCGGAAAGCCTATCACTCATCTAGAAAACTAAATGCAGATGTCCTAATCTAAAAGTTTAATCCTCCAATGTAGTGGATATAAACAACTAGTGCAGCTATCTGGGAATGTGGTGCAAATGTGTATTCAACCCCACAGCTGAGATTTGACCCACAATGACTAAGACTCACAAGCAGCTACTCTGCCCTGGGAGTGTTCCTTAGCTGTGCCAGAGAAAACGGAACTAAATTTGTCTCCGGTGGAAGTCATTCTTCTCATAGTTTCTCGGGTGTCAACACTGCAGAATAAGTGCCTCTCAGAGCTATAAATCAAGTCAATTTGTATGACGAAAGACAGACCAGATGGATGGAAAAGAGACCCTTCCTTCCTTCCTTTCCCTGCTCTGTTCCCTCTTTCCCACCTGCCAACCTCTCTTTCTGTTTAGTAGGGTTTAGATTTCTTATGGTTTATTTTTGCTTACTTTGCTTTTTAGTTCTCATTTGCTTCGCCAGCATCTTTGCAACCCCTGGGAATTGGAGTACACTAATCTTGAGCTGAAAGAGATGCAGAACATATTCACTCTACATAGTTTTTGTCAAAATCCACAATTAGGAGATGCAGTTCCTTTGACAGCCATGCCTTCTAGACCTGCAGATTTTACAGCAACAGATTTTACATAGAGGAAATCCTCTTCTATGGTAGCCACTTTCCTTCACTGACTGAGACCCATCCTTAATAGGTACTAGGAAAAAACAGAGTAAAATTGGGAAAAATGTAATGTGAAGGACATGGACACTGGAAGTACATAAGATGAGGATGTCTAGGAATATGTGAAATACGAAGAAAAAAAAGCTAATGATTACAAACTAACAGATCCTTAAGCCTCAACAGGTCCCCCAAAGTGGGTCAACACTGTGGAAATCTGGGAAATCTTAAGTCCCAAGAAAATATGAAGACAGCACCCTGATAAAGCACATATTTTTGACCATCAACTGCTCCTTTCCCCACCAGACCTCTTTTTTGCCCTTAGGAAAGCTCTCCTAATGAGTGCTTTGCTTCTCACAGCCCAAAGTAGGCTTTGGAGATCCCCATTGTGGGACTCAGTGGTGGAGCAGGAGGAAGAAAGGAGCCTCAAACTACTCAATGTTGTTGAATTTTCCAAGCCTCTGCTTTAAATGCTGGTAGAGGGTCCAATTCATTTCCTTGTTATATAATCTTGTTGACTGATTTAATGATTGGTTATAATAATAAAAGATTTATGCTGTTAGACATTATACATGAGCGTTGCTTTTGATACAGTGCATGGGGCTTTCCCAGCTCACTTTCCAGGCAGACTTTTCCCCCTCTTTTAATTTCCTCATTGAATTATTCACACACATACAAATACCTGTGAGTGCACACACATTTTCCTCTGCCATAAGGGAGAAGATGCCAACCACATTTAGCACCAGGGACCGCTGCTTTTCTTCCCTCATTCAGACTTGTCTTCTGTGAAAAAGAGCAGCCCACAACTTTGAGAATGTGGATCATATAAAAATAATTTAAAAAATGCCAAGAGTGTCAGTGACTCATGCTTCTCCTCTTTAATTTACTCATAATTTGGAGAAGAAGGGAATGAAAATGAGTCAAAAGAAAGAGGTTATTATCTTTCAGGGAAATGATGTGTTTTGTTTCAGCACAAATAAGGTGTTTGAATTTGAGCAATTCTTAGTTACTCCCTTTTTAAAAAGAAAAAACAAACCAAATGTATGCCAAAATTCAAAACTGATTTTGAAATTAACCCTCACTTTCTCAGCAGTTTTAGTTAACATAATCTGGCTTT
>NW_010190315.1:0-2186 GCF_000695765.1 Mesitornis unicolor
CCTCAAAACGATGCAGCTCGCTGCCTTCGGACGTGGGCGAGCCGAATGGGAAGGGGGCGAGCGGGCTGCGCCCCACGCGTGCCAAGCGACGGATGCCACCGCGCCGTGCCCAACGCGGGGCTTTGTTCTGTTGTTTCTCCCCTTTTCCCTCAGCGGGGTGGTTTTTGGCAGGAATAGCACCCCAGCCTCCCTCTCCTCGTCTCCCTTAACCTGCAGCGTTGTCTCTGCAGCGGGTGCTGGCCGGGAGCCAGGGGGTCCCCTCCTGCCAACAGCCCCCTGGGGCTGCGCTGCTCCTGCCTGCGCACCCCTCGGCAGCACAGGGGGACATCTGTGCGTGTGTGCATGGGTATTTATGTGCACGAACATGTGTGCATGCTCATGCACGTTGGTATGGCTGAGTATGTGCACATGTGCATGCGTATTTATGTGTACGAGCTTATGTACGTGCATATTTGCATGCATGGCCATGTGTATATGTACGTGTACATGCATATTTGCGTGCCGGAGCGTATGTATATGCACACACATATTTGTCTGCATGAGTATGTGTGCATATACATGCATATTTGCATGCATGGACATGTGTATATGTACGTGTACATGCATATTTGCATACCTGAGCATATGTATATGCACACATATATTTGTCTGCATGAGTATGTGTACGTATACATGCACATTTGCATGCATGGCTGTGTGTATATGTACATGTACGTGCATATTTGCATGCATGCCCATGTGTATATGTACGTGTACATGCATATTTGCGTGCCTGAGCGTATGTATATGCACACATATATTTGTCTGCATGAGTATGTGTACGTATACATGCACATTTGCATGCATGGACATGTGTATATGTACATATACATGCATATTTGCATGCATGGCCATGTGTATATGTACATGTACATGCATATTTGCATGCCTGAGCGTATGTATATGCACACACATATTTGTTTGCAGGAGTACGTGTACACATACATGCATATTTGCATGCATGGCCTTGTGTATATGTACATGTACATGCATATTTGCATGCATGGGTGTCTGTGCATGTACGTGCATATTTACATGCATGAGTATGTGGGCATGTACATATATATTTGTGTGCATGAGTGTATGTGCATGCATATTTCCGTGTGTTGGTATGTGTATACCTACGTGCATATTTCTATGCATGACTCTGTGTACACATACATACATACTTATGTCTATATGATGTACCTGCATATTTGTGTGCATTATTGTGTATCTGTGCACATGCACATTTGTGTGCACGAGTGAGTGTGCGTGCATCCCTGTGCCCAGGCCTGGTTCTACGTGCCCATGTGCGTACACGCGTGTGCGGGCAGGAGAGCCTCCCCCACAGCTGGCCCAGAGCACCGAGCATGCTGCACCATAGTGGCCCCCAGGCCCCCCCTGTGCCAGGGGATTGAGGGGTCTTGCTCGCTCCCTGCATCCCCGAGCGAGCACCACAGCAGCGTCCACCTCCAGCCTTGCTCCCGAGTGCAGCACGGGCCATTGCTATGTTTAACCATCTTTTTAGGGCCAAGTGGCATCTGCACAGGTGTGAATACGCTGATTTTATTTGAGCTGGTTTTGAATACCTCGGGGCGGGAGCAAAATGAGCCTCCTGGTTTTCAGTTGCCGATTGCACTCGTGTTGGAAATCTGGGGCAAACCCGCAGCCTCGCGTGGAGTTACCTGGCGTTCGCCTTCGCGTAACCGAGACCGTAATTGGGTCCGCGGCGTGCAAGAAATTAGGAGAATAACAATAACCCAGAAACCTCAGCTTTGTCAAAACATCGGGGCCAATAAGAGTTACAAAAGATGACATGAGGAATGAACCACAAAACATTTAACGGTAAACTCGGGACCGAAAAGAAAGCCAATCTCCTCCTTTTGGGAATTAAGGGGAATGGCTTCTTTTTCCAATTCCTTTTATACCGCAGAGGAGCTGCCCACACATTTCCTAATTCTTAGACTAATAACTCTGAGATGAACTTCCTAAACCATATGAGCTTCATCAGCGCAGGGCGGGGGGGGAGAGAGAGCGAGGGGGAAGTACAAAATGATCTTTGTAAGAAATAGTAGCTGGGATTGCTAGCGTTGCATATGTTACAGCACATCATTAATAACAGTGATCAAAAGGGAAAGAACATCTTAGCAGCTGCATCAAATTAT
>NW_010190316.1:0-2645 GCF_000695765.1 Mesitornis unicolor
AAGCTGCGGCACCTCCTGGATGCCCTCAAGGGCTGAACCCTCCAGTGCGGCCCCGACAGCTTCGCCGTCAAGAGGTGCTGCCCCCCGAAACCGGGAGGTACGAGGGTGGGGGGGAGCGTGGAGGGGGGACGGGGGATTTTGGGGCTCAATAATGGTCCATTTTGGGGGCTTTTTCTCAATTTTGGGGTCAATATCCGGCCCTTTTGGGGCTCAATATCAATTTTTGGGGCTTAATATCCACCAGTTTTGGGGCTCAATATCAATTTTGGGGCTTAATATTGATTTTGGGGTTCAACATCCATCCCTTTTGGGGCTCAGTATCAATTTTGGGGCTCAATATCCCCCAATTTTGGGGCTCAATATCCATTTTTGGGCTCAATATCCATCCATTTTAGGGCTTTTTATAAATTTTGGGGCCCAATTTTCATCCCTTTTGGGGCTCAATATCCATTTTGGGGTTCAATATCAGTTTTGGGGCTCAATATCCATTTTGGGGCTCAATATCCCCCAATTTTGGGGCTCAATATCCATTTTTGGGCTCAATATCCATCCATTTTAGGGCTTTTTATAAATTTTGGGGCCCAATTTTCATCCCTTTTGGGGCTCAATATCCATTTTGGGGTTCAATATCAGTTTTGGGGCTCAATATCCATCCATTTTGGGGCTTAACATCCATTTCTGGGGCTCAATGTCCTCCATTTTTGGGGCTCAATATCAATTTTTGGGGCTTAATATCCATTTTTGGGGCTCAATATCCCCCAATTTTGGGGCTCAATATCCATTTTAGGGCTTAATATCCCTCTGTTTTAGGGCTCAATATCCATTCTGGGGTTCAATATCCATCCTTATAGGGGTTAAATATCCACTTTTGGGGCTCAATATCCCCCGGTTCTTGGGTTTACTATCAGTTTTGGGGCTCAATATCCATTTTGGAGCTCAATTTCCCCCAGTTTTGGGGCTCAATATCCATTTTGGGGCTCAATATCCATTTTTGGGGTTCAATATCCATCCTTTTAGGGGCTCAATATCCATTTTGGAGCCCAATATCCATTTTAGGGCTCAATATCCCCCAATTTTGGGGCTCAATATCCATTTTGGGGCTCAATATCAACCAGTTTTGGGGCTCAATATCCATTTTGGGGCTCAATATCCATTTTTGGGGTTCAATATCCATCCTTTTAGGGGCTCAATATCCATTTTGGAGCCCAATATCCATTTTAGGGCTCAATATCCCCCAATTTTGGGGCTCAATATCCATTTTGGGGCTCAATATCAACCAGTTTTGGGGCTCAATATCCCGCAGTTTTGGGGCTCAACACCCCTCCGTTCCCGTCTCTCGTAGAGATTTCGGATCTGCTGATCACGCGCAAGGAGCAGGACGGGGCCAAGCGAATCCTCAACCTCACCCAGCTCAGCTTCCACCAGATCCGCAAGAACGAGATCACCCAGGTTTGGGGGTGCCCTTCATGTACTGGAGAGGTTTTGGGGGTGAATTCCTCATCACTGGGGTGAATTCCTCATTAATAGAGGGGTTTAGGGGTGAATTCCTCATTAATGGGGTGGGTTTAGGGGTGAATTCCTCATTTTGGTGGGGGTTTTGGGGTGAATTCCTCATCATGGGGGGGTTTAGGGGTGTATTCCTCATTAATGGGGTGAAATCCTCATTTTGAGGGGGTTTTAGGGGTGAATTCCTCATTAATGGGGTGGGTTTAGGGGTGAATTCCTCATTTTGAGGGGGTTTTAGGGGTGAATTCCTCATTAATGGGGTGGGTTTAGGGGTGAATTCCTCATTTTGAGGGGGTTTTAGGGGTGAATTCCTCATTAATGGGGGGGTTTAGGGGTGAATTCCTCATTAATGGGGGGGTTTAGGGGTGAATTCCTCATTAATGGGGGGTTTAGGGGGGAATTCCTCATCCTGGGGGGGGTTTGGGGGGAATTCATGGGGGTTTTTGGCGTGAATTCCTCATTAATGGGTGGATTTAGGGGTTAATTCCTCATTAATGGGGTGAATCCCTCATTAATGGGGTGGGTTTAGGGGTGAATTCCCCATCATGGGGGGATTTAGGTGTGAATTCCTCATTTGGGGAGGGGTTAGGGGTGAATTCCTCATTAATGGGGTGAATTCCTCATTAATGGGGTGGGTTTAGGGGTGAATTCCCCATCATGGGGGGATTTAGGTGTGAATTCCTCATTTGGGGAGGGGTTAGGGGTGAATTCCTCATTAATGGGGTGAATTCCTCATTAATGGGGTGGGTTTAGGGGTGAATTCCCCATCATGGGGGGATTTAGGTGTGAATTCCTCATTTGGGGAGGGGTTAGGGGTGAATTCCTCATTAATGGGGTGAATTCCTCATTAATGGGGGGCTTAGGGGTGAATTCCTCATCCTGGGGGGAAATGGAGGGGAAATGGGGGACCCTCAGTCTGTAAATGCCCCCTATACCCCCACTTTTTGGGGTGTCTGACCCCTCCGTCTCCCCCCAGCGAGCTCACCTGGGCCAAGGCACCCGCACCAACATCTACGAGGGGGTCCTGAGCGTCTGCGGGACGGGCACCGACGCCGACGACACCGAATATTTCCCCGCCGAGCCCAACAACAACAACAGCGGCGGCGGCCGGGAGATGCGCGTGGTCCTCAAAGTCCTGG
>NW_010190317.1:0-9734 GCF_000695765.1 Mesitornis unicolor
AATGCTTGAATCTCAGGGCCAATTCCTGTGGGGCCGATTGTTGCACTGGATTTAATAAAATACTGTGGGCAAATGATGTGGATCCTCGTCCACGTCCTGCCCAAAAAGGTGCTTTGCACCTGCTCTGTCTCCCATGGAGCCACACACGGGTGCTGTGAGCTTGGCACCAAAGCCGGCTCCTGCTGCCAAAGCCCAGTTTGCTTTACCAGCAGAAACACTCTTGCCTAACTCAGCCTTTCCCCTCATGGGCTCTTAGCATGAGGTAACTTGGGCCCGAAGCATTTATTTCTCTAATGCCCCATGAGCTGGGAGTTCAGGAAGATGCACCAGGGGAAAGCAGTGGTCACCAAACCAGGCCCAGCTAAAGCATGGAGGCCTCTCCTCTGCTGAAAGCTCTGCTCAAAAGCAGCAGTTTCAGAGATGCTATCGTTACCAGAGCGCGTTCCTCTCAGGCTGGCAGGCTTTCTGTAAATGCAATCTCACCACATCAAAGGCACAGGGTCAGGAAACTGGATCCCTCTCCCTCAGCTGTAAATACAAGTAGCAGGCTACGGGTCTGACATGGTGGAAGATCAGCATTGACATCACGGCCAAAAGAAAGGAAACATAAGAGGCAAACAGCTCCAGCTAAAGAGCTCTTTTCTGCTGACAGAGGTCAGCGTCCGCGGGCTGAAGGGCAGAGGAACAGGAGCAGACAGAAAGCATTGTCTCTCAGAGCAAATGAGCAAACTTTGAGCACAGGCTAAACAAACAGTCAGTGCCTGAAAGTGCTTTCCTAAGCCCAGGAAAAAGGACAGATTTAGTAACGTTTTGACTCCTCCCCATTACACAGCACGGCGTACAAAAGTCACCACTGCAGATGAGTTTGAGGCAGTGACAGAGACGCCTCATAAGGTCGAGGAATAAAAGAAAGAAAATAAAAAATCAGGCCTTTTAGATTTGCTAGTCCTGTACTTACAGGTCCAGCAGCCAGGAACACTGAAGGAAGCAGCTCTGTGGAGAAAGCCACAGTCCAAGCAAGACTGGAGGATCATCACACGCTGTCCCTGCTCCTCCTCGTAGCCTTTACCAGCTCTCCAAGACCAGTAAATATTGCAGCCAGCAGGGCAAACGTACTGCTTCTGCAACTCCATCTAAGGGGAGGCAGCTGTGACTGATGGAGCCAACCGCCCCAGCAGGTGCATTAGGTGAGAGCGCTGATGGAGCTGTGAAATCAGCTGTGGTCTTAATTCACTGCTTCCAGCATCTTAATCAAGAGCAGCTTACAGCAGCAAAGCAAGAGGCTTTGCTTTAACCCAACCTAGGCCACGTCTAAAGCTGTGTGGTTAAAGCCTTTAGACAACCTGTAAAAGTAAGGCTGGTAGCTGCGATGGTGTCAATAAGAACAAGTAAACAAGCCTCTGCTCATCAAACAAGGCCTGTCCACAGAACGACTGTGCAGAAGTGCAGGTTGAAGCAGAGTGGAAGAGCAATGTGCTTACAGCAGGAGCTCGCTGCTCCAGGAGGAAATGGGCACCTCAAAAACAGCTCCCTCGCTTTCTTCTCTGTTAAAAGCACATCCTTGTTACCCAAGATAGCGGTGGGAAGCTCCTCTGACTACCCAGGAGAATTTAACCCGGGGACGTTGAAAAGCAGATTTAGAGCAAAAATGGGAAAAAGAAAACACCAGTGATTTCACATGCAAAATAATTAGCTGATGCAATGCAGGTCAGCCAAAATCTAAGTGAGATTCAGGAAAGGATTAGATGTTTACATGGATAATGACAATATCCAGTTCAACACGACCGAACCAAGTTTGCAGAATGCAATCTCAGTTCGTAGAGTATGAACCGACCTCTGGCAGATGGATGTTGGAAAAGGCTCCTCAGGGCATGCTGCCCCATAACTTCCTCCTTAATTTGACTGCACCCTCTCTTTTGAAGCACAGGATACCAGATTAAACACAGGATCAGTCTGGAGCAGCAGCTCTCTGGGGGTTTTACACAGAGCTTTGTTAAGGAATTCATGGACAGTGCATGTTTCTCCCATCTTTAATGTGGTTGTTAAGAGTGTTGCTAGAAAGCTAACATTGCACGTCAGCATTGCAGCCACTGGGGAAGGCGACTTGCAGGACATTTAATGGTACAGAAAGTGGATGTAAGCCACACAGGGGGACAGTGCAAGCACTGAGAATATTCATCAGATGAGTTTGGTAAAGCATCATTGCAAAAGCAACCAGAAGCAAGCAAGGTCTGTACAGTCTGGTGAGAAGCTTTGCCATGGAGGATGCCTAGGCAGGCTGCACCAGTTGTCATTGAAGCTCTCATCAGCGCTGAGAGCAGCAACCAACCTTTTGATGGCACAGCCCTGGAGCGGATGGCGTGGCAGCCTTCCTGCCCTCCTCTGGTAGCTCACCGGGTTTTGAGTCTGCTACATCCTTCTAAAGCAGCAACTTTTAATAAGCAGTACACATTCATGGTTTAATGTCCACGGCTCTCAGGGCTGACACCTGGCAGACCATGCATGCCCTGAGAACAGGCAGTTTTCTAGAAAGCCAGCTCCTAAATGTCTAATTGATGCCAGGCTACGTAGCTTCTGTGGCAGCTTGTTCTTCCAGTCACTCATCAGTTGAGTTCTTGTCTTCGTCATCAGGCGTATCTTTTAGCTGCTGACGAGCAAACTCCTCAAATACCAGCTCTGCTTCTCTGCAATGGAAGAAACACAGGTCTGTCAAAATGATGACAGCGATCTTTTCACACCAGCAGGCTAAAGGTAACAGAAATGAGGAAGAGGAGGAGCCCGGAGCAGACCCTGGTAACATGTCCTTTGTCTTCAGAAGTTCTGGATCACGTCTTCACTGGTGGTGGTCCAGCTGGTATGAAAAGCAGTGGATTGAACAAGGCAGGATGCAAACTGAGGAGCTTTTCATCTGCACCAAATCGTGGCCATTCCAACTCAACATTTATCGGCTGGCTGAATAATCTGCAGCCTGAAATGGTCTTTGTCTAGAAACACAATGTGAAACCTTTCATCCTTATTCCTTCAGTAGTAACATACATGGTCAAACCTATGGAGTTCCTGAAACTTAGAGCCACAGAGCATCAGCTCATCACAAACCTTTCCCTCCCTCCAGCTGCGAGGCAAAGCATGTTCTCTTCAACTGGTTTCACATGGCCAGGCCTTGCTGTTCAGCTGGCAGCAGTCATTTGTCAAGCCACAGTAACTTACTCGCTTTGGATTGAAGCTCATGCTCTGCGAACGCTGAATTTCTGGGACGATTTTGAGGAGTTTTCAAAGAGGCAATGCACAACCACAGCTAGAATGTGAAATACCATTAAAAGAAACTTACCCGTCCTTCCCTGCAGTCATCAGCGTGCAGTAAAGGAGGAAAAAGAGACACACCAAGCAGTTAAAACAGGAGAGGCTAAAACCAGCAGAAATTTATATACTGCCAAGACAACGCAGGGACAAGCAGTAGGATCTGCAGCAATACAGGAATTCCAGAAAGCCTCCAGATGTGCGTGCAGGCACCTGAGGAAGCAAATCCTGACCTCCCGAATGGAAAAGCCCTCTAGCAGTGCTGCCCCAGACATGGGAAGGGCTGAGAAACACCGAGTTTTTCCCCATTTACACTTGCTGGTGGCCACAGCTGGGAGAGATCTGTGCACACACTGCAACACGGAGATGACCGTGACTTCAGTCCTAGTTGGCCTGTCGCTGTGATTTTAAGCGGTCAGTTGATAAGAAGACGATGCTGTTGTTCAATAAACAACGAAGGTATTAAAATCAAATGAGGCCACAATGCAGAAAGGCCTAGATGGTCTCTCATTAGACAGGTTTTGCACTTGAGGCAATACTCCTGATTTCACCTTTCCCTAAATACAACCCCAAGGCCTTAGTGTTTCTTTAATGGGAACTTTGCTAACCACACCGTAACAAATCCTGCTTGCTAGCTGGATTCCTCAGAAGCTGTTTCAGCACAGCCTAAAGTAAGTAGAACAGACGGTGTTGCAGTGATGCAGGGATCTGTTTGTTCCCACACTTGCTTCATCTTTAGCAAGCCACAGTCACTCCACTGGGTCACTTCTCATCAGTTTAAGTCAGGGAGCAAAGCACACCCAGGCTATTGTTCTGCAGAAGCCATCAGGAATCTGGGATGCTTCAGTGACTGAGAATTACAGCACACACTGGCATCAAGGGCAACGAGTGGCTACCAGCGCTGCTGGAAAAGTCAGCGTTAAACGGGTGCCAAATGGGGCCACTCCACACAAAACGCCTCAAAGGATGGGTCGTGGAAATGCATTCACGTTGGTGTCTATCCGGGCTGGGAAAGGACGGATTCCTCTACTCACGGAAGCCAAGACGAAGTCTGGGAAGTCTCATGCTTGATTGAAATGGATTTAAAATCAAATATTTAGGTATTTTGAAGTTTCCAACACATAAAGCGTTGTTCTCATTTCATTTTTCCTCCATTTTTTATACTTTAAATAGCCTGCTCTGTTTCCCCACTTCCAAGTACTTCCATTACCATGGGAACAGGACCATGAGCCACGGGGGTGAAGCCAAGAGGCCCACCAACGCGCTTGGAAGCCCTTTTTACAAAACAGGTCGAGGAGGGGAACCAGGCATTGCTTCAGCTGGGCACACACTTCACTGTGAGCTAAGTGATTTCTGAATCAATGCATAGGTAGTGTGGCAGTAATGCTGACCACATCCCTCAGATGTAAGATTACACTCCAAGATGCACCACTTCAGTCCAAACGCTTGTGAAACGGCTGCACTGGCAGCCTAGCAGGAGGCAGAGCCCACTCCACGCGGTTCTCTTGCTGTCCTGTTGCTTGTTTAACATTATAACATGGACAAGCTCCCAGGAGCCTGCAGATGGGTAGGCTTGTTCTCCACTCCACGGTTTGGAGGGGGCTGTTCAGGGATGGCTGAGGCTCCAGGATGCCATCAAAGTCCCTGCAGAGGGTTTGCTGTAAGCGTTCATTATGGAGCCACAGAAACGATCCCGTATAATTAAAGTTGTGGCATATGGCAATTTTCATTATAAGCTTGCTTTTAGCCTCTCTTAACTTTATGGGAAGGAAAGAAAACAAACAAAAAAAAGGAGTAGGCTGTGTTATTTTTCAAGACGTTCCAGTGCTTTAAAAATTCACCCATTTCTGAAAGTTACAGTGCCAAAATAGGGCAGGTAGAGCTTTACTGTTGGAGGAACAAAGCATCCGTGGGTTTCCTGAAACCAGCCCTTTCACGCAAGTTTGACGAGGGAGCAGATAAACGACCACTGGTGGAACAACGGCCAAAACAAAAGGCAGTGCCCAAGACATGTAAAACATCAGGAGAAGGGCAGGGAAACCCCAGAGAACTCGCTGAGACCACAGCCTTGCGAAAAACCCAGCAGCTGGGCTAGTGCTGGCTGGGAAAGGTCTTGGAAGCATGAAGAGACACGGCCCAGAGTGGGTCTCTCTTTAAAAGCAAACCAGATCTCTGTGCACTTCTGTCAGCAGGCAGAGCAGACAGCCTGCCAACGCGACAGGAGCCGCTTCAGCTCAAAATACCACCCGGGCCCAAAAATGGCTGCGAAACCAGCAGGCACGAAACATGCAAATGCTGCCCTACGAGAAGCCCGAGGAAGCTGTGAATAAGCGCAGGAAAGGCAAGGTAGCAAAGCTGTTCCTCCTCTGGCTCCTGCAGGCACCGAAAAGAGCCAGCGAGCTGCAATCGGACCTGCTTTTTGGTGATGAACGCTTCAGAGCTCGCTCATGGACAAATAGCGAGGGCAATCTGCTGTGAAATACAGCACGCAGCAGCTGACCACGCTCGCCCGAGTCCGGCCCTAAAAATGTTAACCCGCGTTCTTGAGAAGCTTAACTTTCTGATAAACCACTCAGATCAGTCCTGCACGATTAAATAGACTGACGCTACACGCGTTTTATTGACTTTTGCCATAAATCACCTTGGCTAGAGAAGGGAGAAGGATATTGCCCCGCTGCAAGGAGTAACTCATAACGCGTGGCATTTTTTTAATCCCGCTTTAGCTTTGACTCTATGAGGTGGTTGCTTTGACTCCTTTCTCCCAGCTGTGTCTTGAGATGAAGTGACGGCCAAGTAAGCAGGGAGGTGCAAACTGGTTACTCATCGGTAAAAACAAGAGGGAATGGGAAAAGGAGATGAAGAGCGACCTCAAAATTCCCTGTGCAGAGGCTGCTGGACAAGCTGACAAAAGAAAAATGTCCTTTTTTGGGGCCTCTGAGAGTCTGAACACTGCTTGCTGAAGCTCCATCTCTGCAATTAAGTCTTGATTCCAAATGAGATGGTGTTTCACTAATGAAACGCGTTTTATTTCTCAGCGTTTACGAGCTAAGGTAGTAGAACAGGGATTTCAAAAGCAGGCACTCACCACTGGGAACAGTGATTAGGCACAGTGCATGGAAAACCACCAGCCAATAAAGCTGGAAAGAGACTGAGTTTACCAGCTTCACATGGGAGGCTGTTTCATTCCCTGTAATGAGCTTAGACGCCACATTCCAGTTTTCAAGTCAGCTATGCAGGCTTCGGAGGAATTTTCTGTTGCGTTACAGCATCTTTGTTTAAGATAAAGCATTTCTTTCTCGGGTTAACCATTTGCAGGGCTTTCCCGTGGGACAGCTCCTGTGTTTTTGTCACCTCGCAGTTTCCACCTGTACAAAACACACGAACCGTAGCTGTCTTCCAGCAGCAAGCTCTCACAAGACTTTGATGTAGCAGACAATCGTGGGCTGTGCCTTTGGTAAGAGGATGCGCTGGGGGAGGCGACCTGAGAAATATTGCTGTTCTCCGTTTCCTTGTGAAGTCTTCTGCCCACATCCTTCTGAGCGTTCTGAAGGACTATACCAGCCGTCCTGTGGCATTATCTTAGAAGGGAGAACTGACTGAATTCCATTTTTCTTTCTATTACAAATGCTTCTGCCAGAATTACCCATCAGAAGCATCAGTAATAAATAGGAGGTTGCAGCATCATTAACACTGAAAGTGTAATGTAAAAAAAACACATCACCTCATTCTAAAGATGTCCAGTTCTTTACGGTTGTCTAAGCCCTTTGGACGATCCCTGGTTGGAGTTTTCAAGCTTTTTTTCTGTACCCATGCAGGTGACAGCCCTGAGCTGCCCCCCAGCACCGCTGCCCCGCAAGGCTCCCCAGGGCCACCAGGTGGCGCTCACCAGCAGCCGCTGCCGGGGCCGCTGGGGTCCGTGCTTTGTTCCATACGGGCAGCGTTAGAAAGGGGTGGCTTGAGACCTCGGTGAGGGGCTGGGACCGACCCCAGCGGCCTGTCCTGGGGTAACTCTTCACCGTGGTCCCACCATCACCTTCCAGCAGTCATGATCCTAGAAACAGCAGCTTTAGGACAGGTCCCCACCATCGCCTTCCAGCGGTCATGATCCTAGAAACAGCAGCTTTAGGGCAGGTCCCACCATCACCTTCCAGCAGTCACGTCCCTAGAAACAGCAGCTTTAGGACAGGTCCCACCATCACCTTCCAGCGGTCATGATCCTAGAAACAGCAGCTTTAAGACAGGTCCCACCGTCACCTTCCAGTGTTCACGTCCCTAGAAACAGCAGCTTTAGGACAGGTCCCACCATCACCTTCCAGTGGTCACGTCCCTAGAAACAGCAGCTTTAGGGAGGTTTGAGTCCGAATGGAAAGAGAAAAAGCAAAGCAGCGCAGAAGCAGAGGTTTGAGCCCGAATGGAAAGAGAAAAAGCAAAGCAGCGCAGAAGCAGCCATGGGTTTTTGTTTGAAGCCCGTGCAACTCTGTCCAAATAGAGAGAGCAGGACAAGATGACCCATCTAGAACAGCCCCAGCGTTGAAAGACTGGCACAATGCTTTGTGACCAACAGCTGCTTCAGGTGCGGTACGGGAGCTTCTGGTTCAGCACAAGCACCTTGCAGTTTCTGCATGTTCACCATCAGAGCACGGAGCCAGACCTTGAGGACGTGGGAGGAGAACACGGATGCTCAGGGCAGCCTGCAGGTTTTGGCCTCCGATGCAGGTTTTGGCCTCAGCACGCCTGGGGAAGGCTGGCTCCTTGCACTGCTTTACAGCTCCCGTGCTTACATTTCCTGCCCTGACTCTGCAGGGACATTCCTCTGACACCCACTGAGCACACAGCACAGACACCATGGCCAATGCCACAGCAAGAGAACGGGGAATCGAGCATCATGAAGAGGTTCATCATCTCCTAACTTTGCTTAGAGGTATTTTGTGTTTTATGATGCTCACGTGTCTTGGGTGTTTTCTATGACAGTTCCTTGTTTGCTGCATTGGAAGCTGGCTGGGAATTGCTGACAGCTTCATTCGGGGCAGTTTGCACAGCAGTCACGAGGTTTATCTGTGCCGTGCTTCCTCAAGCCCCTGTGCTTGGAATTGTGACTCCATAGATGAAAGATAAAAAGGGAACACCACCTATTCCCACCTTCTCTCATCTTGGCATCCCTCCTCCCTGTTATTTTGTGCCTTGAGGTTGAGATATCTATATATATATATATATACACACACAGATATATATACACACATACATACACACAGAGCAGCCCCCATCCTGTAGACTCTAAAGGTCTGTAGGACAAATCAGTGAAAATGGCAAGACCTCACCTGAACCTGCTAACGAAGAAAGGCAAAAACCAGGCATCACTGACCTGCTGGGCTCTTTTCCTCAGGTTTGGGGTGCATGAGACGAAAGGGCAGCTCTGTGCCCACTTCGCTTTGGGAGGGAAGAGAACGCATCAGCTCCACAGCTCCATCCATGCCCGGTTCATCCCCTGCCCACCTCGGGCCAGCCCAAGCCCCAGACTCCAGCTTCACCCACTCTTCCCAGCCTCCAGCTTCCCCCCCTCTTTCCTATTTTCTAGCCACAATTTTCCCCTCAAAGAGTTAAGCTGTGATTTCTCCACAGATACCCCAGGCATAGCCACTTCAATGAACTAGGTTTATCACGTACTGAGTGTGCTTTCAAGTACATAAAATCAAAGATGTTTTTTGTAACTGCTTCATTTTCGCTGTTGAATGCACAGACCTTTAATTCTATCAGCTTACGGGATAGTTATTTCTTCTCGGGAGGCAGAAAAGGGAATAGGAAAGAGCATAAAAAGACTGATTAACAACTACAACTGCGTGGTCTGAAAACAAAGGTGACATTTACCTGGAGGTGAGGTCTCCCAGCATGCTGCAGGAGAAAACAGTGAGAAAAACACAAGCATCTGAATGCCTTTCCATTCCTGTGCTCTACCTATTGCTGTTCTATTGGAATAGTGAAATCATCTTCCTCGTACACTCTTCTCTACTGGCCACAAAGCGTAACATCCAAATAAACTTGTTTTTAAAAAGGGTCATTTTAATTTTTCATGGAGAGATAGTCCAGGTTTTTGAGCTCCTGACCAAGTGTTAGGCACGGCTCCTTTTCTAAGAGCGAAAGGGCGAGGGCAGAGGTCCACAGAAGGCAACCAATTTTTCACACTTTGGGGAAATTATTGACTCATTTTTATACTAGAAAGGAAGAGATGAATGAATACAAATTTAAACAGCGACTGCCACCAACTGAGAGTCACTACTTGTCCTCTCTGGCACTGTGTGCTGGGAACTAGCTCATACTGATGACACCAGCTTCTCCCAGCAAGCTCAGTGCAGAACCTGAAGTGCAGTAGTTAGGACTCTACCTTCTGCTCTGGGAGAACAAGAATGCTACATGAGGACAAACTTTGTCAGTGTGAGGGT
>NW_010190318.1:0-10758 GCF_000695765.1 Mesitornis unicolor
GGCAATGACCTCAGCCAGCTCCCTCAGCACAGACTTATCATAGGGAGAAAAAAACCAAAACAATTCAAACTCATTACCAATAACATCAGAGTAGAACAGGGAGAGATACAACCAGATCTTAAAGTCAAAACACCTTCTCCCACTCCTCCCTTCTTCCCAGCCTCAGCTTTGTTCCTGGTTTAGTTCCCTCAGCCTTTTCCCAGTGGCACAGGGGTATGGGATTGGGGGTTGCAGTCAGTTCATCCCATGCAGTCTCTGCTACCCCTTCCTCTTTGGGGATAGGGAGGACTGTTCTCACTCTTCCTCTGCTTCCAGGTGGCACCCTTCTTACAGGAGAAAAGTCCTCCAATAAATTCCAAACCAGCAATTTCATTTCAGTGCTGACCTCATCCTGCCATCCCAGTATATAATGAAAGCAGGAAGAAGAAGTAACAAACTGGGAAGGAAGAGGAAACAATGAGTGTCAGCTAGATGCTGACAGAATTATAGGAAACTGATCACCACTGTGGTGGATCACAACTGCTGTAGACATACATGCATTTGGTACTGTGGTAAACTCTGACAGAGTTTTGTTCCAGAGTCTCTGAATAACAGGATTCCTGACCATTCACAAGCTGCTGAAGCCTCACATGTTTTATATGCCAACTTTGTTTTTCACAAAAAATCTAAATATTCATTAACAGAAATATCACCCTACCACAGTGGTAAGCTGATGGGCAAATTCAGCATACTTCTCTTTTAGCATTCATGTTACAATACTGTTATTAAAGCACTGTCAAGTCTAGAAATCTGGAAGGTTGTATTTTGGATTTATTATTTAACAAACACTTGAAAATGTCTTAAGAGCTGTCTTTATCTTCCTGAAATGATACCAGTCCAAGAACTGTGGTCAGCAAATAAATCCTATGGATGCTGCAAATTAATGTCTTTATTATTTCTGGGATTGATTATTTCAACTACTTATTTTGGGGTTTCATTGATTGCACTATTCAAACACTGCAGTCTATAACAGATGCTACAAATCAGATCATATGCAGAATTCTGAGTGAAAAAATAACCCTATATATTTAACTCATAATAAATTACCTCACTTCTTTTAAAGAGTTGCATCTTGTTTGAAGGGTCGTCAGAAGTAGTAAGTTACATCATTGATCAGCAAGTAACTGGAAGCAAGAACTGAATTTCCCGTTAGCCAGTCATGGGAAAAACACTTCAGGATTTTATTTTGTTATTGCTTACCTGTGTGCTCATAATTGTTAGAGGGAGTAGGAATGAAAAAGTATTCGTTAAAAATAGAGAAGTTACTCCCCTAAACTGTATTCTTGTACATAAAAAAAACCCAACAACCAACAACCCATAAATCAAACTATGTCTCTTCTGCAGTACATTTTCCTATTGTTTCAGCTGCAACATTGTTGATGAATCCCTTTAAACTCTGGTGTGTTTGGCCCACCAACATGGAGCAAGATTAAAGATTTGGAAAGCTTCCCTTCTACAAAGACTCAGAGACCCAGAAGCTTTGTGAAGCCACCTTGACTTCTCATCTGATGCAGAGAGACTCCTGAATAGGAAAGAAATAGCATAACTCTTATCTTCATGCAAAACTTCCTTGCTCCCTTTGCACAGACAGATACTGAGGAAGAGAAAGCTAATACGCTTTGGCTAAAAAAGTTGTTTAAAAAAGCTAGGGCCAAGCTGCTTCTGGTTTTGCTTCCTAGATCTTGCCCACAGTTCACCTGTGACAGACTTTTCTAAATGGTGAACACAAATTCAGTAAAAATGACCTTAAATTCTGGCAAGTGGCAAAGAAGAGTTCTATAGATTTACTGTGAGGGAAAAGGAAAAGGACATAAACCACAGGTTGTAGAGGTAAAAGCAGACAATATGTCTAGAGAGTTAACAGCTTTACTTTCATTATTAAATCACTGCCAGAATATCTCTCTGAGCTAAAACTCTGCTTTGGTCCTGCCTCACATAAAGTTCCCATCCACAGGATTTCTATATTCATAATGACAACAATATCTGCATTCTGTTACACACAAAGCAATTGGCCTTTGAGGCTCCAGAGGATGCTGTGAACTTTACTTCCTTTTGTCAGACATGGAAAACATGAGAGGTGCCCATGTTTTGTTTTTGTTAAAGATGTACTGTACATTTTAAGGCTTACATTCACAGAATATCTGTTCTATGTATTCTAATAAAAAATAGACAAATGTAGCATATTTCTACTGAAAGGGAAATTATACTTGTATACTGTAGTTGTTCTCTTTCTCTATAAAATTTTCAAACAGATTTTGAAGGAACTGGACCAGCAAACAGCCTTAAACATACCATATTACTTGTCTTCATTTTTCAAGCATTTTTCCTTCCCTTTTCTCAAGAAGAAATTATAATTTAAAACTTCAGTAATCTGCAAGTGACCATATGCATAACATGTGGACTTGCATCATTGTTTCAAACATGGGGGCTTCATTAGGCAGAAAATTCAAAATGACAAGTGGAATATAAATAAAATTGTGTAAAAATACAAACTTAGATTATTCCAACTAAACTGGTGAAAGATCACAAGAAAGATTGCTGATTAATACTTGATATTTATTTGAACAAAACTGCAGATTGTTTCATAGTTCCTGGCTAGCATAAAGATACTATTACTAAATGAGGAGAACAGCTACATATAGAGCTTTAAAACTGAAATTAAAAGTCTTTCATTTTTAAATGTTCACCTCCCATGAACATTTACAAATTCCATTTGTCAAAAGCTCAATGTTTAAGACTCTGGGATTGCCAGTGAGAGAAACAGAAAGGGAAGATATCCTGACATGTTTGTGTTCGACAAAGAAAAATGCCTCTGGCACAATATGAGCATAACAGTGAACAAGCAGGACAGAATGGGCTATAGGTAGGAGTCAAAAGTCTGATATCTGTGAATACTGTTTTTCCAGGAGATTATTCTTGTAATTTTTATTTCTCAGTTGTCTTTAATTTCAGCAATGAATTGCTTTACGTCAAAGAGGATGTTAATATACAGATAATCCCTAACCACAAAAGCATGCACATTGAAATGAATATACCATGGTGTTAGTCATTGAGCAAAACTGCCAGTCACAGGCGGGGTGCCATGGGGAAGATGAGCAAGCCCATGGGTTCATCTGGACCAGCATGTTTGGGACAGCATTCTTTCAAGTAAGAGACATAATGCCACCACTTGTTATGTTTGCTCCTTCTGCAAAGGGGGCAGTTGTGGGAAACAGAGACAACCTCTTAACTGCTCCTGGCATTTGGTTAGCACTTCTGCTGCCACAGAAATATAACAAAAGGAGGCATATGAATCTCATACAAAAGTCATATCATGAACATGGGACTGTCACCTAGAGATGTCAACAATATTTAATCAGTTGGAAATTGACCTGAGTAGCCCTACTTGCAGGCTGATTTCTTTCAAATATCTGAAACTCTTATTAGGTGTTAGATTTAGGTATCTTATTTTGGATTTTGATATATTTCTTCCTGTGCCTTGTTCAGCTTCCAAATAAGGAAAGACCATTAAAATAAATCATTAGGTAATTCTTCATTGACTCAAAAGCAGGAGACTGAATTTTTATTAACCAGCAGCAGCACACACTCTGTAAACACCACACAGTAATGTCCAGATGGTACTGTACCTACAGATACTACCTCCATTATGGAAAAACAAATCTTTCTTACTGGGTGTTTTGAAGGCCATTGCCAGCTGCACTGTAAATAGCTGGAGACAGCTAATAATTGTACCCACTCGAACAGGTAAACTCCTGTGAGCTATAGTCTTTTTAGCAGTCCTGTCCCTTTATATATGTAGATATGACAGCAACATGACTACCTGCATTAGGAGTTGAAAACTTTTGACTTCAGAGAGGAACACTGCTGATGAGGAACTCTTGGTGAGGCACACTTGGTGAGGCTTTTTGTTTGAAATTAAGGTGCCAGAGAGGGACCTTTCTGTTGTCCTTGCCCTGATGCTCTAGGGAAAGCTTTGCAGTGGAGAGCTCTCGATTAATAACTCACATTAGGGATCAAAGACAGAGGGTAAAACTAAGAAAAGATGACTACAGAAGACAAAGCCTTTGACAAAGAAAGTGTAGATAAATATACAGGTATGACAGCATTTCAAGGTCAAGTTGTGGGAAGTAAAAAAGGGGAAAAAAAGCTGTAAGAAGTATTTCTGAGTCCAGCAGACCACTTACCTACACTTTTTAAGAAAAAAAGAAGAAAAAACAACCAAGGGGTCCCAATATTTACAGTTTCTGGTAACATTATGTTTCATGTTAAACAAAAGTGCCTTCCAAATGCTAGTCCTTATAATAGTTGATATAATTAAGATATTCCAACATATTACAAACCTTAGAGATCTTAACCTTTACAAGTCATACAGAGAAAGACATGTTGCATTCTAAATATAGAAAATCTGTGGATGATAGGATGAGCAGGTAGTATGACGAGGCATTCAGGGTATGATTTTTTTCCTTTCAAAGAAAGTTTAACACCACAATGATCAACCTTTCTACATGCTTGCCTGTGCCTTTAAAATGCCAGATGAATCAATAGATTTTCACAGATTGAGCTACTAACATGGCCAACTGCAAAGTGTTACATTAGATCTAATCAGAAAAAAAAAAAGAGGAAGAAAAAGACAAAAGTCACAGTGCCGCCTTGAAGCAAAAGCTGTAAGAATTTGAAAAAGACTGACATTCTAGGCAGCTCACCCAACAAAGCTCCAGAAGATCCATGTTAAGCATGTATGTCAGTTTAATATAAGAAACCCAGAAATTTTCAGGCAACACTAAGGTACCATCACTACTGCAGCTTTTGTCAAGAATGCCTTAATGCAATTCAGAAGACACACCCAATAGCTTATGAGGACACAGACGGGCAAAGCAATTTAATCAAATTAATAAAATAAATTTATGCAACAAGAGCAATCAATGTTCAAACCACCTGTGAAAGAGAGCAAAGTAGAACTCTCAATACAAATGGAAAAAAAAATCATAACACTGGATTTGATACAATTCAAGAATTGGGTATTTGTTCCTAAAGAACAAATTTATCAGTCCTATCTCATTATAAAGCTATGCCTCAACAAGAAAATGCTAGATTTAAAATCCATCTAGAATGGAAAAAAAGCCAGACAAAAAGTTATTTGCTAATAATTAAGCCAATAATTGGTGGGGTAGTCTCATGATCAGATAGCTCACTGACCATATATAGATCTCAAAAAAAAAGACAATTTCTAAATTAAATGTGAAGGGTTGAGAAATTGTTATTTTGGACAGGGAAAATGAAAAGTATCCTGGAGGGGAAATTGCAGTTCTCTCTGGGGTGCAGAACAAAGAGTTGAACTTATTGGAAAAACAACCAGAGGAGTTGGGCAGCTTTAACTTGTTTCAAAGATAACAGTTTTCAGGGAGGAGAGAGACTAATGGCATACACTGAACACATGCTAGGGATCGATCACATGTTGTAGATACCTACAGGGACATGGCTACACCTGAGTCACTGAACTTGGGCTCTTCTTAAAGCCAGAGAGAAACAGGCAGTGTCAGAAGGGAATTCCGGTGGTTGTACCTATGAATAAATGAAGCATGTACTGATGGCTCATTTACCATCTGTACAATTGTCTGTGTGTACATAAAACCACTTCAGATTCACTACCTTGGACATTTATATAATAAAAGCACTACAACTGTTATACTGTTTTATTAAAAGAAACATATGCATGAACAACTGTTAATGTAAACAATTTTAAATACTTCTGAACTGTATTGTCAATTACAGTTTCAGTAACTGTTTCACTGTGCCAACATTTCTTGCAATAAATATGAAATATTAGCTTAAATTTCAGAATCCAACTAATAACTTATCATAAAAATGTGTGGAACGCTTTCCCTCTGTCTACAGAGCACACAGACTTTAAAACTCAATTTTCAAACAACTCTGTGATGAGCCAGGAACAGCTAATGATTTAACTTTAGTCCCTTGATGCCTAATTAAAACAGGCCAAATCATTTGGTCTGACAGGGATTGAACAAATACTTAGCTGGTGATTAAATCTGTGCTTTTGCTGTCCCTTTGCCTTGCCAGTGTGGAATTTTATAGACTTTCCATGATTTTTTACAGGAAAACTAAATTAATAACTCACAGCAAGTTATATATTAACTTAACATCACGTCTGATCTAGTTGTAGGCATGGTACATGGGTGTATAACATTTTCTTTCAGGTTATTTTTGTTTCTTGTGGTGATGAAGGGTTCTCTGATTTTAAGACTTGGTTGAAAAACTGCATCCAGAATCGCTGTAGACAACAGTAAATGTGTTTACCCTTCTGCAGCAAGGTATCTTGTAAATATGTTAGGACAGATAGTCACAATTTGAAATTTAAGATGTGTTGATTAATTAGGATTGGTTACATGAGTTGCAACGTATTGGAAGACTGAAAAATCTGTGTAAAAGAGAAAGATCAAAATAGCTGCAGGACTTTAAATCTTTGAGTGAAAGTTCACAAATTAGAAACAGAGCAGCACTGCAGAACCTTGCCAGTAGTTTCTTTCCTGGGGGGACATATGCCTTGTCTGAGGCAGAGATGTTGGAAAGATGAGGCTACAAGTATGTTTTTTTTTACCTTGGCGTGCTCTTAAATTATTTTTGGTTTACTCAGCCAGAAGATTGCTATATGAAGCCAGCAGTAAATTAGCATATCTCTATTCAATTTTTCAGTAGATGTACTGCAGATAATCTGTGGTGTACTGAATGCAAGTTCTGTGTATTATCCCAGCTTTGGTGCTGTTGTCACAAGTGACAGATGATATAAAAAATGCCACACTCACAACAAAATGCTATTTGCTAATTAAAGCAGCGAATGAAGCCCATTTTACTGAAGTAAATCTGTATCACTTCGAATCGGGCCAATTTTAGTCTTATCTTCTAAACTAAAAGTTTAAAAGCACATTTTCTGGAAGATAACCCTGTACCTCCTGAAGTACATGTTTCATCTATTAAGTTCAAAAATGCATGTACACAGTCATTCGGTTATTTGCATAATATTTTTCTACCTAAACCCTAATCACATAGATAACTTTCATGGAAACACTTAATAAATCCAAAAGTTTCTGTAAAGCTTCAAAAGAAATTCCAGCAGGCATCTCAGAAATGACTAACCATTGCTTCTTGGAATTTTTTATCTAATGCCACTATTAACTTGCTAAAAGAAATGGTGTTCATTGACATACAGAGTACAAAAGCAATGTCTACTGTGCTATTTCTCGTAGCCCACCACAGATTCCAAGGTTAGCAAGCCTGTAAGTAACAGAATGTAACTCATTGTTTGAACTAACTTGACTGTTATGATATCGGAAATCTGAAGTGTGCCACTCCTCTGCATCCTTCTAATATAAAATATTATTTATTATTTCAGTGTTGCCATGAGCATCATTCCCAAAATACCCAGTGGTCAGGATAAAACAATAATAAAATTATTGTTAAAAAAAGTAAAGGGAAATCCATGTGAATTTCAGTGAAATTTAAATTTCCTGGTTCTTTGAAATTTATATTAATTGGCTATATATGTTAATGTGTCCAAACCACATGGAAATAATAACCCCTTTCAGAAAGGTAATCCTTCTTACTGCTTCTCAGAAGCAATGATTACAAAATACATTATCATTTTATAGGCAAGAGTACATTTGGCAGAAATGTATGCAGCAGAAAAATGTGAGCAAAATTAAAGAACAGGTATTAAGTAGGTTTGTCAGTAGGGAGTTAAAGGAGCATGAAATTAAGTTATGCTAAGAGGTGATTTTTTAAATGGTAGATTTCCACCAGAGCACTACTGTATTCATGTCAAGTATTTTGTGCTCTCAGATGCATAACAAAGAGCACACCAGGCTCCAGAGGCAGCAAAAAATTTTAATAAGTTGGAAATGCTGAATATGGGGAGAGGAATACAATTCTGATTAAAAGATCATCCCGTTTGAAAAAGTCAGATAACCTAACTCTTCAACACATAAAATAAATTGACCATTAATGCTATGAGTAAAAGATTTGAAATTGATCTTGACTCAGAAAGCAAGCAGAGAGCTTGCAACAACACAACATGAAAACATTTAGAATTTCTTAGCCTAGTAAAAAGTAATCTGCAGGATTTTTATTTTGAACATACTTTTATCCACTCCTCTATATCATGGGGCTTTCTACTAGCGTCTGCATTACTTCATGCCAGCATCTCACAGGAGGAAGATGCATTTATATTAAGTGGCAAAGCTGAACATCAAAGATTGCTGCTAGGTTTCCAAGGTCATAATTCAGGCTGTAAGGATGTTTGGGAGCTCAGCTAGACCAACCTCTGTTGAAATATTCCACAGATGCTAACAGGTTTCCCCACAACACTACTACATTTCCCCATGTTCTTTTCCCATCCCAACACTACCATTTCCCTAATGCTTTTCCTGCAAAATAACCGTGACCAATTGTGTCATACAATAATAGTGGGCTTTTTTAAAGTATTAATCATTTGCATCTTTGCCTGCATCCTCAAGCCACGTCTGCTGTGCTGGCTTCTGTCAGCAGCTCCAGCAGCTGGCTGAATCTGCACAGACACTGATGCAGTGTCGCACCTCTGCTGAAAGGGGTCCAAAAGTGGGCATGTAAGTAGACAGCTTCCACATTGGAGGAAAGCCAAAGGCCACATCCCACAAGGGCTCTGTGTCAGCACTGGTATACCATTCAACACTTTCAAAGATGATTTGGAAGTGAAAAGCAAGGAGACAAAGATTATCGATGATAACAAAATTATCCAGAGTAGTGAAAATGAAAGCTGACTGCGACCAAAGGATGTTCTGATATGAGCATTGCAATGACAGAATAAATTCATCATCAATAACTGGAAGAAACACAACTGTGGAGAGCCAACACTATGTAGACCTAAGAAACGGTGAGCTCCAAATTAGTTGCTACACACAGAAAAAAATCCTGCAGGATGCAGGCTGTTCTCTGAAAGTGTCAGTGTTGTCTGAAGCGTCACTAGTCAAACAAAATGCTACAATTTATTAGGAAAGGAACAGAGGAAAACTGCACTTTGTCACTGAATAAATTATGACACATACTGTTTTTTGTATCTCAGAAAAAAATACACAGACACTGCTCAGATGAGTAGAAATTCAAGACAGGTTCTACAGCCTACAAAAGGGAGAAAACTGTTGGTGGGCATGAGAGAACATGAATAAAAACATGAATGACACAGGGGAAAAGCATAAATAAGCCACAGTTCTTCACCATTTTTCATACTACAAGGCAGAAAGGACATCCAATAAAATTATCAGGCAGTCAACTTGAGTAATTCAGAATGAAATATTTTTTTCATAACATATATAGTTGAACTCTGGAATTTTTTACCTCAAGGCTTTTAGCTCTCTTTCTAGAATCTGCCTCTCCAAATGGCCATAAGACTCACTCTCTCCAACAGGACAGGAGCAATCCAGACAGTCATTCTAGGTGCATTGGTCATTTAATGCTGCCACTGAAAGTCTCTGCTGAAAAGTTCCTTTTTAATCTTTGCTCTCCAAGGATGTACTTGGAAAAATCCATTGTTGCATCTATAGTTGTATAACTTATTTGTATATTTCTTTTACAAATATGTCACTATTTTATAGTAGTAAGGTATTAATCTATTAATTTTATTTGCACTGATTCTTCATTCATAATTTATTTCCAGTTCACTCATTTCTAGAATAAATTAACTTCATAAAATACATTTTCATTAATATTCACTCAATGTTTGAACTAGTATGTAGATACGAATTTCTGACACTAGGCAAACACTTTCTGAAACAAAGATGTCAGTGCTTAATTCTTTGCAAAGTCCAGTGGTCAAAAGGATTTCACTAAAACATGGGAGCAGTCAGAATAAATGTTTCACATTTAACATGTCTGTCTTTGTATAGATATACTCACTGTATTTCAGTCAGAGGCAGCAGATCTAAAGTGGGCTAAGCAATGATGAAACAGATCCTAATTTTTTCACCATTGCACTGCCTCAATAAATAGCCACATTATCCCTAGTATAGTGAAAACTATGTTGGGAGCAAGCAATTTCTCTCAGCAACTGCAAATAAATCTAAATACAATGCATCTGAGACAAAGCATTATACTAGATAGTGTAGTACTTTGGTGCTTAAATTCTTTATATTGAAATAATCTTAAGCATGAGTCATCTCAGTCTCTAGTCAGTAAAGACTCTATGCTGAACCTAGTTTATCTCAAATTCCTACTTGTCTAGGAAATATTTAATTTGCAGGTTTTATATGGACTACAAATGAAATACTCAATTTGCAGGTTTTATAAGGACTTCTGCCATTTTTATTGTTTTCTTCTTCCTTTTACTGCTGTTTGCAGATGGCAGAAAAATTAAAGTAATGAACATAAGGAGTAATCCAAACTGTGTCATGAAGATCAGTGGAGAATACAGAGCAAGAAATGGACTGAGCTAACACATCCACCACAGTACAATGCAGTGCTGCACAGGAACACTGGCGCTAGTCTGGAAGTAGCATCATTATGTTCATGTGCAGTAAAAAGTCTCATCTAGGAAAGTTTCTGTTTGTCTTAGTGACTAGAACCAGACAAACCAGCAAAAGCCATCTCATCTCCCTGCAGAGAGTGGATATACTTGTGAATTATGGTGTCTTCAGCGACAGAATCACAGAATCACACAGAATTGCTTGGTTGGAA
>NW_010190319.1:0-9086 GCF_000695765.1 Mesitornis unicolor
TTATTATTATTATTATTATTTACTCCCCACTGCCAGTATAATATTTAACATTATTATTATTTACTCCCAACTGATTGGTGCTGCCATATGCCATCACAATCACAATGAGTATTGATTATTAGAAATGATGCTTTTCAGAAATTATTACTTCCAAGTATTAACACAGAACCTTTAACTAGTTTTAATTAATTGCTGCATATTATCTTATTGTTCCTGCTGGCACTGATTACTGCCCCAAGTTATCACACAGCCTCTGAGTAGTACTAATTCCCATTCATCACCACACAGGTCCCACCAAGAGTAATTTCTACACACCATGTGGCATACACCAATAGTAATTTCTACACACCATGACATAACCCCTACTAGCTCTGACTACTAACGGAGCAGACAACTGCTATCAAATGGTACCCTCCTCATCCTCTGGGCATGCATTCAGGACAAAGAAATCATGGCTTACCCTTTCCACACTGCGTCTCCTCAGTGATCCATATGGTATTTTGAATAAAAGTCTTCGGGTTGTACCCGGAGTCACAGCTGTCTGTACTACCATAGTGCAGAGCTAACTCGTGTGTGTGCGTGCATGTGTGTGTGTGTGCGAGAGAGAGTTCACAGCACACACAGCCTTCCTTGGAAATAACTTACAGACTCATCGAGATTTCCCAACTATCAAATAGCTGAGTGGGTTTTCACATCAGACCGTATGAGTCAAGATGTGGCTTGTTTGAAAGAAGGAGGGGGAGAAAGGGAGGAAAAAAAAAAAAAAAAGGAAAACCCAAGCCTTGTAACCTTAACAACATGTTTCAAGCAGCGTATCTTTAGCTTCCTTCTGTTTCCCAGTGTAGTTTGCTCAGCAGGATTGCTGTGCCACAGAGGTGGAAGAATTAAGCTTCTGGGGAGAGTGTTCCAAAAATGTCAAGCTCGCTTCTTGTTGCTACAGATGGTAAGCAGGTCAGTTGTCTAATCAAAGCTCTATCAGAGTTATTATACATTTTGCCATGTGACTGCAGACCCCTCTGGTTTGCTGTACAGTAGATCACATGTCCACCTTAAAAAGAATATCTGGTATATCACCATCTGGTGCAGAGATTAATGTTAAATCCCGCTTTCAGATATTCCTCTCTCCTGGATGTTGGGAAGCACATACCCAGAGCACAGGGCTGGAACAGATCCTCGGGGATGCTCAACTAAACACAAGCGCTCTTGGTGCAGGCTCCGTGGGGTGTGTGGCGTGGTGCGGTGTGTGAATCTGAATGAGGAGCCAGCATTGCTGCTCACATTCATGTCTGTATACACATGTATCAGTGAAAGCCTGCTCCATGATGCCTACAACTTATAAAATTTATTATATTAGAGACTATAATTGTGAAATGTTGTCTTCACAAAGTCAGTCTCAGCGTCTACTTCTTTTTTTCTCTTATAAAGCCACATTACAGAGCACCAGACAATTATATTTCCTTTCTCTGGAAGGAAAGTTTGAAGCTATTTTTACACTTTAAATTGTACGCAAGTGTTTTGGAAATGGGAAAGATTCTTTCTCTTCCCACAGACTTTCTGCAACACCAGATTTGTCCCATAGCAGCCCAGTATGATTCCGTGTTTCTGTAGAAATGTGTTTTGGATGTTGTGCTCATTCCCATGCTCAGTTACAGGTACTGGTCCAGATGCAGTTTAGAGCTAATTTGTGCAAGGTGGGAGCTTCTCAATCCACCAACTGCACTGTGTTATTCTGCATTTGCTTAGGAAGACAGAAAAGATGTTGGCCCATGCCCTTTTCCTTGGAGCAGTCTAACTGGGAGAGCAAAATCTGCTGAGCTGTGGAGCCAATCCCTTCCTCCATGTATTGTTCTCATTTTAATGCAAAACTAAAAATATTTTATTTTGATCAAAGTTCAAAAGCCAGGATGAAGGTGTTAGGGACAGCGCATTACAGCAAACATATAAAATAGAGAAACTCTTTATCTGCTCAGCATACACACATGCATTAAAACGAGTCGAAAAAAACCCCAGCATCTTGATGTGGGAAACCCTAAATATTAAAACAATCAGCCTTTGTTCGTAATTACTTCCATATGGCTCTTGCCAAAGAGTGAGAGAGACAGGAAAAGATGGAAATATCTTAAGCGTGACTGACTTATATGGGTTCTTTATGTGGAATAGGTGCAGACTCAGAGTCTTTGCATCCTGCAGGGTTTTTTTCCCGATTGTTAACGCCTCCCTGTTATGTGACAGTTTCCCTACCTGTGTTTTTTCACCACGAGGTGCCTGGCATTTCCCAGCTGCCCGCAGGGAACCTCTGCCTGCATCAGCAAAGGCATGGGGGATCTGCCGATAGAGAAATTGGGCAAAGGCAACTGCAATCGGCTTTATTGGGAGCTTTGCCTGTGTGAAAACTGAGTCATGGTTGACTCAGGGTTGCAGGATGAGTGCTTCATACAGGAAGGTAGTAGAAGAAATCTGAACCTCTGGGCTGGGGGGCTCCTGCTCACCCCAATCCCTTCCCCAGAAGCTCTCATATTCCTTCAAGCAAGGTCCCACTCAGGTTCAGCTCTTAGAGACCAGCCTTGTAGATAGAGCTTTATCCACTAGAGGGGACAAAGAGCTGTAACACACATCTCCATCCATAACACACATCTCCACCCGTGTCTACAAGCAATCAAAGCCCGGGACCAGAGGCAGGCAGGCTGGTGGTACCAGCGTCAAGCATCACATGGGCTCATTTTCTCCACAGGGGAAAGGAGAGCATTCATTCAGTCATTTCCACAAACCACAAGTTCTTTGCATGGATATGTAGGTCGTGGAAATGAAATGCAAATCTACATATTGCTTAAGGCAGCTGAATAATAATGCAAATATTCTTCTTTGCAGGAAACCTCTTGCACATGTGAAAAGTAGAAGAAATCCATCCATTTGCGTGGTATTGGAACCAGTTCCAACAAGAAGCCTGCATATCTCAAGGGGCCTCACTCCTCCCTCCCTCACTGTGCTGCACCCTAGGCACAACTGCACGGATACCCTCCACAGAAACCACATAAAACTGGAGACCTAGACCCACTATGACAATTTCTCTTTCTTCTGTCTCACTCCTCCTTTCCCAGTTGGTATAAACCTAGAGGCAGGAAGCCAAACCAGAATCATCAGGACTGTGGAAACTATCCAGAAAGATAAGTTGTTGGCTTTTTATTTTTAGAGTCATTCAAAGAACATTGGTAGGCAAGTGTATAGGGCAGTCTATTAGGATTAGTTTGACAGATTCCCTATAGAATAGGTAATGTAAAACATGCTCTCATAATTGTCTTTATGTTTTTTTCTGGAGAGGGAGTTTAGAGGGTTTTGGAAGATGCAAGCACATCCAAGGGCTCTTCAACCCATCAAATTCTGGATTGCCCTCTAGAGAGCCTCCTCTCTCATAATGACCAGACTCATCACTGAAGCTTCATTCAACTGCATTGTTCGCAGACACAACCTCCAACTGAACAGCACAGTAGGAAATAAAAGCCAAACTATTGTAAGGAAACATCCTGGCCTTGCCACCACAGACCCTCAAAAGAGACACTCTGTATTTACTATCTGCTGAAAGATGAAACTCTTTAAAGCAGTGGATGCTTTTCAGTACTAATTGCAGGCTGCCAGGGACAGCGGTTTGTGGTAACAATGCATCAGAAGAAAGCACATTCCAATAGATTGCTATTTAGACTAGATTTTTTTTTTGGTCTTTAATGAAAAGGAGAGAGAAATCATTTACTGCTGCAAAGTGTGTCTTATATTTGTGACAGAGGAGTCAAGTTTCACGCCAGGGTATGCCCAGTGGAGATCAATGGATGGAAACCAGGGACAGCAGTGGCACAGACTGAAATGTAGTCTGCTGCAGCCATCAGATCCATCAATAAAACACTGTTTTGTAACACTGAAAAGTCAATCAGTACAGAAAAAAAAAATAAGTTCTGCACTCCATGAAGCCATGAGCATGGCAACAGAATAAGAGAGGAACAAGGATAACTTGCAGCTCCTGACAGTATTTTCCATCCTGGATGATATCTATTATAGCTATCAGTAGTTTAGCCAAATTCTTCCCCGGAGTCCCGATAGGGAAACCACTTGTATTTGAGTTCTTCAGCAGCTCTTAGTAACCTGGATGGAATTTCTTACTTCCCACTGCAAAAAATCCTCCCCGGCTGGTTTGTTGGAGCATGGCAAAGCAATAGCAAGAGAAGGAGAACAGGGCAATGCTTTGGGGCTGCAGTCCCTATGGTGACTTAGCTTATGTTTTATTGCACCCAGAATCAGACTGTCAAGGAAGCTGCCTCCTTGGGAGTGAAAGATAAGCACAGGTTGTCATTGCAAATCCAGCTTGCCTTAAAGTTCAAAGAAAACAAAACAAAGCAATTTTCCAGTCTTACACGGTGTTTTACACAGAAACATTACGATCACTGCAGCCGGGGGCTGGATGTGGGAAAACACACTGGATGCAGCTCCATTCCCATACTTTTTTGTCAAAGCTGGCAATACCCCAGCAGCCAGCTGGGGCAAAAGGCTGCTTGCAGTCCCCAGCCATGGAAAGCCCAGGGGCTTCTCCTGTGTGTGGCAAAACTGTGTCACATCTGGAGGCCACACAGCCCACCACACACCCCTGCCTCCTCTGGGCAAGGAGCACATGTGGCTATATTTGCTGTGTGCAGGAATCCAGGCTGGATATGAAGGTCAGCCCCACACTTGAAGAGGGATTCTTGCTTTGTTTTGTTCTGTTGTGATGCTGTGGGTTATGCAGTGGTGAGCACGATGTTGGACTGACTGTGCAGCATGTCCATTGCTGGTACTGACAGACACGACTGGGAATTCAGGCTCCTGTGACAGCTTTGCATTGTGCTATGGCACAGTTATTTAACCATCTGCAGTTCACAGATGTGTTAGTACGTCTGACTAGAATAATCCTAACCAGAAACCCTGAACCAAGCACTTCTGGACTCAGAGAAGTTCACATCTGATGCACACTGCTGTAGGCTAACCCAGAATGTAATGTTAGGTGTTCCTAAATTTCCTCATTCACAGCAGAAATATCCATGTGGCCGCTCATCTGTTGCTTTTTGTACCTCAGCCTTGGGTGCCATGGGGAAGGGCTGGCTGAGCACAGTGTGAAACCCAGGGTGTCACCTGCTGAGCCTACACCTAGACAAGCCCCTAGACCCACCAGCTGGTGTGTCCACCAAGCCAGTAATTTCAGCACAGCCTTTAGTAAAAGTCATGGCACAGATGCAGACACCCCACAAAATGTCTTCAGGGGAAGGAATGGAGCAACACGCACCCTTTCTTTTCCCCTACTCCCACCAAGCAGACCCTCAAGGAGCAGCCTTCATCCCACCTCCAGTCGTCCTCCGCCTGGGGCCTCTGCTAGATGGAAGGACATTTCCCTTGTGTTTTAGTGTGCCGGTAGGTCGGCTCTTTTCCCACATAACTCTGAAAGACAGTAATTAATTAGAGAGGGAACTTGCCTGACCCCATTGCCTGGGCAACACACTCCTGCAAACATCAGGAAGGGATCGCAGAGGCCACCTCTGACTTCCAGGGCTTATATAAACAGAAGAGGAGATATTTGGCAACACCACCACATTCCCACATCGCGGATGTGTAGCAGAGGCTGGACATGATGCATGCAATAGCTGTCATGCACTCAGCTGGGGTATGACTGTGAATTATTTTTATCAGGGATCTTGTCTAAAGTCTTTGCAAATCCTGGCGACTGCAGGGTAACATGCAAATACTGGGTGCATCTCAGCATCAAGTCTTAAAAAGTTAGCAGGCTTTTCCTGTATAGTGCTTTGTGCTGCTGGTTTGCTTCAGTTGCTGAAGAAATAAGGGTTTGCTCAGCATGGTGTGGAAAGTACTCATCTTTGAGCTAGATTTAAGCCTTAAACAGGATATGTGACATATGGACTATGCCAAACACTGTGAAGATAAATGCTTCTTTGTTCCGTGTAATTTTCTCTCTTTCAAAACTTCATCCTTGTTACACTGCTTTGATTAATCTTAATATATTGTGGGAAAGCATATGTGTATGTGTAAGGGAAGGGGAGAGAGTTATGTTGCCCCAAGAGAAAGCCACATGCATATAGCAGAGAGACCAACACATCCCTAAAGAAAGGAGGGAAGTAGAAGACCCCTGAGAGACATTAGGAGGTTTTTTAAAGCCTTGCCAGACCGACTAAACAGCCTCTCGAGCAAATTTTGTTTTGTAGTTAAGGTCTTGCAGGCATGGAATAATGACGGCTTTTCTCTAAGTGAGGAGAAATCTGTGTTTGCACAAAGCTGAAAGAGGAACAGCTAACACTGGCAAAATACAAACCCAAGTTGGTTATGTTCTTTGTAGATTTATACTGACAGATAAAGAAATGTGAAAAGTTTGACTCTGGATCTTCAGCCTTAGAGCCTCTCCCTGCAATTCCTATCAGTTTATATTTTATTACTTCAGCTCTCCTGTGTCTGTCAAGCTGTAACAACACCCGACTTCAGTTGTAGGAGACATCTGGCGTGGCATTTACCTCTTCTAACTTTAGGTGCTTTCATCTGATCTTGTCAACTGGACTCTTTTTGTCATCAGCAAAGAGAAATGTACACTTAGATATTTGAGACACTGGATCTGCTTCAGCTGCCTGCTTTACTGGGGGGTAAATAATACCTAAAAGTGCTAATGTCTCCCCACTGATTATAAAATAAGCTTGATAACTGGCCATTCGTGGTCTGCCTCTCCAGCTATTAGAAGTTCTGCTGTGTCCCTTGGTAGCTGTATTTAATTACTGTGCCCTTGCTAACATCCCTGTTAGCATTTGCACTCCCAGCTCTTCATTCTCACTGTGTCCTTTTTGGGCAAGCAAGCCTAGATGGCTCCACAAAGCTCTACTGTGCCACAGAGGATTTCTGAGGGTCAACGGCTCGACCTGACTGATGGGAGCAAGTTTAGGAGGAGTTGTCTGTGGTTGATGATGCTGTGCACAGGGCTGTAGCACAACACCTGGAGCTTTTCTTCTGCTCCAGGACACCTGTGTCCCTGGGCTGGGGTCAAAAAACAGCTCAACAAGTTCATAAAAGAACATCTGCTGTGGGCTGCTCAGTCTGAAGACCACTTCTGGGTCAGGAAACCCTTGAGTGCTGGTGGTCGGACTGCGGAGACTGTGGCTATGTCCTTGCCCTGTTCCTACATTAGTCTGTAGACACCTGATGTCTGTTGCTGCCTAAGACACGATGCTGGAGTAGATTGGGAAGACCTGGCAGGATCACTTTTATGGTTTTATTTTCAGAAGTGTCTAAACAAAATCCTACAAAGAGCTACCTAATTGGATCTCTTTAGTGCCACAACCATGCCGAGCCACCTCAGCTTTTAGTGCAAGTCACAGGACCTGATTCTGCTCTACCCACCATGCTGGCAAAATGCAGGTTGACTCCAGTGGTGGAAGATGAGGGCTTGTAACTCTTGCAAACTGAATGCTGAGGATAAACCAGAGGATGCTGCTGTTGCTAGAAAGAAACACATTAGGAGTTGCTTCAAAGAACTGATTTCTCTGTTAAATAAACACATGGAAATTCCCATTACACTGCAGAGGGTGAGGTTGCACCCACGCTTTTGCATTATGCATGATTTGTGACTGCTCCAAGTACAAACTTGCTGCTTGCTCTTCGATTAGCAAGTCCTGGCAGCCTGGAAAAGCCACACAATTTATTGCTGCTATAGAGGTTAATAGATCCCTTTACATGTTGATAATGTCTTATTATTGCAATGGTTATTAAGAAAAATGTAACACAGACATCGGGAGTCAATAGGAACTGCAAGAATGATTGTTTGATTGCAGCAGGGATGGAGATTGCTGTGTGCAGAGTTCACTGTGCAAATGGTGGTCGAAGCAAGTTTGTCACAACCATCCTTCTGCACTCCTCCTTTTTCCAATTGCTCTCAGTACCAACTGTTAGAATGGGTGCTGTTTACCAGTGTTGATAGCATGGGAAAATAAGAAGTTCAGTGGTGTAATTGCCCCAAGAATGAACAAAGAATAACATCTATCTATGCCAAAGAGTGGCAGGACTCTTTGTGCAAAGCCACACTTCATTCTTGGCACCAAGGATGCATGTTCCATATATTGATGGTTGAGTTATTCTGCAGCTGTGGTGGAGTGTCATATTCTGGAGGGAACAGATCACCAAACTGTGATTCTGACAGCTGGATTTCTACTCCTTTTTAAGCAGGAGGGCAGAGGAAGGTACTACTTAAATTGTTTCATACCTTTCAGTTTCCTTAGCTGTAAAATGATGAAGAGAAGAGCTGGCACTTAGCACAGCTGCTTTTCTTGCTACTTCTCTATTATTAATAGAGAGCTGGGTCACTTCAATGTCCCTTTCTTGGCAGCTCAGTTTTAAGAGCTGGAATTTGTGACCATTGGTAGTGACCACTCCAGATCCTCACTGGAACCTGGTGGCCTTGTCCACCTCGTGGTGTCATCGTCATTGCCAAGTTCTGTCGGGGAGCCCTACCTCCCCTTGGCACTCTCTGGCCAAGGGACCTGACACCCATTTTGGACCCTTCAATGTTAGGGTTTGATTTCTTCTTCAAATATCCAGCTTGAAATCTGGCTGGATACAGGAGTTTGACTCCGACCTTAATTCCTGTTCATGGCTAGCTGGCAGAAGAATGAGCCAGAATACTTGCAGCATCCCAGGTAATTTCCTCTGACTTCCTCTGACTAAGTTATGGTATTAGAAACAGAGATTTAGTTTCATATCCTTGCTATTTTGGTGTTAATTCTGCCAGGACTTGACAATGTGGAGAAGGAGAGCAGCTGTTCCTCAAGCTGGAGCAGAGCAAATCCTGACTGCTACATCCACCCAGGACAAAGCAACCACAGCCCGGCTCTGGGCCAGGAAGCCCTCATGAATGTCACTTCCATCAGAGAATCTCCTGTACATATGCATGCAGATATTTTTGTATGTATCTATATATAAAAATATATTTTTTTATGTATATACACATATATGCATATGTATACATTTATCTGTGGAAGGAGGAAAGCTGAGGAGCCAGATGTGGAAATGGATGCCTGCAG
>NW_010190319.1:9117-29028 GCF_000695765.1 Mesitornis unicolor
AAGCTATGGAGCGTACTGTGATTTTGGCAGGGTTGGTCTTGTTTGGATGGTGTCTAAGATCTCATGAATCATTGGAGATAAATTGCCTATTATTACCCAGGTTGTATTTAGAGCGGGCCAGGGATACAGTGTTCGTGGTTTAAGGACTAAGGCTCTCTTTCTCATTCACTACAGCTACACCATGTCTGCCTGCAGACATCAATCTCCTTTTTGAAGAAAGCTGATGTTTGACTACTTAAGGCTCACTTTCCCACCAGGATTATGATCCCTTTGCCTGTTTGCTTGCAATTTTTTTCTTCCAGGTCTAAAGCCACATCCATAATGCAAGGAAAAGCATCCCTCAGTGGGGCTGGCTTCCCAGCCCACCTCACTCCTGAACCCTCCCAGACATCCCATGCAAAGTGCCCCAGGCATGGTGGATCATGGAGGCTTACTCCAGCTGTGCTTAAGGCAAAGCTTGGAAGTAAGCAAGGTCCTGAGGTGTACCCCAAAGGTCTCCTTTCATCGACTGCACAGGACTAATTAGAGTGTCCAGAGGCAGGGAGGGTTTAGCTCAGGGATGCCTTTTACAAACAGTGAAACAAAGATTCAGAGCCTGTATTTCTTACCCTTTTCCCCTTAGGATACACAAGGGACCTGCTGAGCTTGCCCCTGCACTGCCTCCCCCTTTGACCCCTGCATCCCTGTCCGGGCTTCTCCAGGCAGCCAAGTCCCAGCTCATCAAACAGCTCAGTATCAGCCCACTGGTGCTGACAGCTCATAATGAAATGTCATGTCAGAGGCTTCCCTTTTATCTCACCTCGTAGAGCCCAGCAAAGCTCTCCAACGCCCTTTGGTAATAGGGGAAAGGAAGTGTCAGTGCAGCAACAGCTGCTTTTCTGATAGCGGGATGACAACACGGCGAGTACACCATGTCCTGGAAGGAAGTGGCAGCTCATGCCATGTGGAGTCAAATCTCTAGTCTCCGGGGGGGGAAAAAGAAAAAAAGAAAAAAGAAATTTAAGAAGTGTTCCCATGTAATATTAGCTTTCCAGAGGCAGTGTTACATATATCTGCTGCCAGCGTTTGCCATCCTTGTGAAACTCTGCTGAACTCACTCCAGGTGAATCCCTGCAGGACAGGTAAGAAAAAAATTTCATCTAGAGAAAAAAATGGCCCAATCTTACAGACTTTCTTTGAAGCTAAATTGCATCAAGGTGTGTTAATCTGACCTGATCTAGGGTTCAGTTTTCTCTAGAAACTGGTGGTTACTTCTCATGATAACCCTTCTCTCTACACTGTGATAAAATGGGCTTGCTAGCTTGGTATGAGCTGTTAAAGTGGCCTTCGTCAGGGTCTACTGATCTGGGAATGGGTTACTGCCCCCGCAGTCCAACAAGCATTAAAATTAGGTTTCTTCAAAGGGAAAAAAAAGACAAGTCAAGTCTCCACAATTCACAGTTTCCCAATTTTGTAAGTAATTGCCTGGTTCGGAGCAGTGGAGGGCACTGGAGAATTGGAAGAGGAGCATTATGGTGACAGATGGCTTCACTCTTTCAGCAATAAACCTGACACGGATGAAGATGCATGGCACGGAGCAGACTTTGAGATCATTCCCAGGAGGGTCCTGTTACCTGGCAGTCCATCTGCCCACAGCCCATTCAGCCCCGTTGTTCTGGCCCCGTGCTCCTCACCCAAGCACTAGTCTTGCCAATAAGAGCAAAACACTTGGTTATAGATTAATGACCTATGGTGAAACTGGCTGTAAAAATGATCTATAATAGCCAAAGATTTATATCTTGCCCTTCCTTCACATTGTGTTTCATATTTACTTTTCTGTATCCAGTAGTAGAGATTATTTTTAGCATTGCTCAGTGGACAGGTAGTTTAAGATCAAGCATAGCTGCAAGGCAAGGCAATGTATGAGTAAAGCCTGAAAATCGTGTCTGATCGTGTCAGACAAAATGATTCTGCATTTGGAATATTTGGTCTACATTATCCAAAATTCTTCTTGAGGTAATTCCTAAGTAGGTTTTAGAGCCCAGGTAGCTGAAAACATGGTTGCTCATCAGGGAAAACTGATTTCCTTGATTTTCATAGAGGTTAGATTAGATTGACAGTACTGATAGTCAAAGTGAGATGTAAAGCATGGAAAGGCTAAACCCTGAGTCTTCCAGGCCCAGGTTCTACAGAGGGACAAGAGGGACAAAACAGTGACACTACTACAGTGTGCCATTGCACAATGCTGCACACACACCAGCTCTCCCAGAGCCAGCTGGGGCTTCAGCATGGCACAGCATCGCACAGCATGGCACCGTATAGACACATCCCTGTATCACAATTTCAGCTGTGACTGCAATGTCCCAGCTGGGGACATTTCACTGGGTTTCTGCAATTACACATTTGAGGAACCAGTTCAAAACACAACCTCAGAAAACATCCATTGGTTTCATGGGCTGAGCTCACTTGCATCTCTGGACAATTTAATCCATATTTTATTTGGTCTACTGTCACCTTCATCACAAAAAAAAACAAACCCAAACACCCCCAGAGCAATGAGGAAAGACACCTTGATAGAAGAAAGGGGTGGACGTAAGAATAGAAAAAGCCTAGACACAGCTCCAAAACAGTGCTCATGATGGGACTTGAAGAGCCAGAAAAGGAATGGTTCCCTATGATTGCTCTTACAGGACTGGGTGGTTCCCAGCAGGGCAGGAGCCTTTTCATGCCCTTCAGACATGACCAGACACGTACAGGATTGTTCAGCCTCAATCAACTCAGTCAAGCCTGGCTTTCTAGGTCTTGGCTGTTTCTCAGATACTGCTTAGAGCTACCCTGTGACAAAATGCCTCTAACACCCTCTCCTGAATGATACCTGTCCCACGGAGGCTCTCAGTCTCCCAGATGCCAAGCACCCATCTTGATGAAGTGATGCTGAGCTAGAAACAGACCAAGAGGGGCTGCGGTGCCAAGTTTATCCTACAGCCACTGCAAATAGTCCAAAGAAAGCACTGGCCCCTTCCCACGCAGAGTAACTTCCACAGCGTGGTGTGTCCATGAGATGTGGATGTTGCAACTGTGCTTGTCACAGGGATTTAAACCCTTGGGGATTTTCTCTGGGGCATGTGGTACTCAGAGCTGGGGAAAGGAGTTAAACCCAGAGTGGCAGTCATCAGGTTGATTCACATCTTACAGCCTAAAGACTATTACAGTGTTTCATACCCTACATAGACACTTTGACAAGGCAGCCTCCAACTACTTGCCTCTACCCACTATCAGCAACCCATGGAAAGGGGACAGGGCTCTCCCCAAAGGGCTGAAGGGAGATGCCAGCCCAGACAGACCTGAATGCATTTAACAGCACAGTTAGACACCTTAGTAACTGGACCACAGGCTAGAAAGTTGGCAGGCTCTCCTGTTTTTCACTTTTGTGGTTGATGCCTAAGATTCCTCATCACTAGACCCTGAAATCTGAAGCATTTCATTTAAGAGATGCCAAAAAAGAAAATTCTGAATGTCACTTGCTGTCTTACGTCCTATAGCCTGAATTCAGAGACTATAGATCACCTTGGCATGACTTTTTTGAAGAAGATAAATGATCTGGCAATCCCTAATCATTGTTTTCCCCTCATCTCCAGAAAGACTTAAAAACATGGCCATCTCTGACCTTTAGGCAAGACCCATTAAATTGCATCAGAAAAAGCAAGAATCTATTTTGAAATGGTTTAATATTTTTAAGAAACTTTTCAAAACAGCTTATCTGAACAGATTCTTATCTCAGCTATGCAGAAGCAAATCATGCATTGCTCCACTGAGCTTTGATGGTTTCAAAGAAGCAATTCCAGATTAACACTGTTTTAAAGTGTTTGACCTATTCAGGAGGAATAAACTTGATTTTCTCAAAAACACAACTACTTTTGCTTGTTCCTCCATCTTTTTGAAAACTAACCCAAAAGTCAAAGTGGTAAAAGACTCTACTCTAATAGCTGTCAAAATCCTACAGCCAAGGACTCTTGATGCTAAACAATACATGGTTTAAATGTTTTGTCAATGTGCTTCTTTTACAGGCATACTCCTCAAACTTTTCTGAACAAATTGCTCTTCCTCTCCATGTGCTTCATCAAAATTGTATATGATACACAAAACTAATGCAGAACATATCCTGCCCTGGAGTCACGCTGGTCCAGTTTTGTATATTACTGCGTGCAGTAGATACTTTAGCCATACCACAACACATTGGTAGTGTTTAGGACACAGTTTATCGTGAAATGTAAAGGAATTAAGTCAATGGATACACTTAGATACACCATTAAATTTGTACACTGCTTTCTGGATTACTAGTGTCTTGCTTTAAATAGGAAATTGTAGCTTACTTACGAACACATCCATTAGTAGGTGCTCCAGCGTCACTTCAATATCCTCTAATTTAGCTGCTAAAGTCATTGTGAATTTGAATGTTAGCTCCGACTGGAGAAGAGCCCTCAGGAGTCCCAATCCAAGCTGTCCGTGGCCAAAGCTAGCTCTCAAACTGCAGCAAATGAGTTTCTCACAGATAAAGAAAATCCGAGAAATCAAAATGTAACATCTGAGTCCAGATGATGCCTGGACTCCGTGCCCGCTGTCAGCCCTGCCTGTGGGACCGGGGATTATTCCATGTGTGCAAGATGGAAGCAGAAGCTGCAATGTGAGCGCTGCTTTCCTTTCAGAGCTCCCCAACCAGAAACATGGAGTTATATCTGGGAAACCACAACAGAGGGAGGGAGCGACACACACAGAGGGAGAGAGAGGGGAGGAATGGAATAAACTGCCTTTGACTATGACTGATATTTATAGGACTACTTGTTTTTGACTCCAGTCCATTTCTCTGTTCATTTCTGACCTTTCACAAATGGCTCAGCACACTGGAGTGTATTGTACAACAGGGGCAGCAGGTCCCACAGAAGTTGGCTGTGACCAGCGCTGGGCCAATTCACACAAGCGCACCATCAATAGCTCTTTGTCAGAGCATATCAGGCTCTGTGCTGTAGCTGGTAACAGAGGAGAGCACAGACGTGTAAAAAACAAGGAAACAAAAGTTGTTTGGATGCTAATTTTTTCCTAAGTGTATTAATAGTTTCCCTTACCCACTCCCCAAGGCATTGGACTACAGTGGGGACTGCTGAGGTTATATACGAAGGGGAATAACCTCAAATAATCCTACAGAGTTTGGCTTTGCAAACACCCTGGCACCCCCTCTGAAATGTCCTCCCACCACTCAACCCCTTCAGCATCCCCGTGCAGGACGCTGAGCACTTCTTAGCGCCAGATCCTTCCTTTTACTGTATTTATGGAAAGCTTAAAATGTGATCCTAAATGCTTGCTGTTCCTCCGCACATCTGCTTCTACTTAAGTCAGTGGAGAAAAGGTGACATTTCTGCTTGCTTAGCACTTTTTGTCTGTAGCTATCACAGCCCCGCATGTTGTGGTAAGGTACTGGTGGACCTGATCCAACTCAAGCTAAAACCAGTGGGGATCCTTCAAGCATTTTGGTTACTGCTGGTTGGTAACCAGATAGAGAGGAAACTGAGGCACAAAAAGGAGAAATACTGAAAGTGTTGTTATGGCCAGAAGTGGTACTGAAGTCTCCTGCGTCCTAGACAGAGCCAAGTTCACCAAACTGCCTTCCATGATGTCCACATTATTTGACCAAACTCTTTTTTATTTTTAATATGTACCCACACAGTTTGAAACCTCAGAGAGAAATCTTGCATATGATGTATTTCAGACATTGGAAAAACCCCCACAAGGCTGTCCTGAAGGATTAAGAAACTGAAGGCTGGTATTATTTATAAAGGTGTGAGACGGATAGAGTTGATGGAGCTTAGAATGACCTCTAGTCGTAAATTCCAACTAAATGTCCTCAGAGTTATAGCAGAAACCACATTTTCAGACATATAGCATCAGAGCTGCCTCTGATGGCTGAGTTTAACTAGACAACAACATGATAGACCATTTGGGACATGATATGATGGATAGTTTCAATAGCAAAGAAGGGCATGTAATTCATTTTCCGGATGGACCAACTCTCATTCACACAAGGCCCTGCATCAGATAACAGGTTGGCTGCTCCAGAAATAAACTCAAGGATGGGGAGCTTGTCTACTGCAAAGAAAGCCTGTTCATCATCCACATGCTGCCCTTTCATTAAAGCTGTCTTCACCAGTTTGGGTGGAGGGGTGTTTTAATGAGCATGGATCAAACCACAGAGAAATATATTTGGAGGGTATTGCATCAGAGGCAGTCAAAATGGGGGGAACCATAATGCAGTACGCTAATGAGGGAGCTACCACGCATTGCTCACCACTGCAAGGGGCCACGTGGGTTTCATTCCTAACAGGATTTCATGCGCGCTGTCATACTAGAAAGTATTTGCAGAAGACGACCTGACGGGTGGTGAGCCTTCATCTCCTCTGGCATGTGTGGAAATTCAGCCACGGTTCCTACAAGAGCAGGCTGGGTACAAGGACACATGACCCTCCTTTCGCAGGTCCCTGTCTCTGCTCCACAGCAAGCAGTGCCCAGGCAGTGTCAGGACGAGCCAACAGGGTTGAATCATGCATTTGTCTGCCTCTAACTGATACTACTGTCCAACCAGTCTGACCAGAACAAGAACTTTACTGGAACTGAGCATGTGATCGCTTCTCCCCTCCTCACCCCATTTATTGCACAAAGGCTATGTGTTACATACTGAAATATGAAATTAAAGATCTTTTTTCTGTGGGATCCCTCTGTGCAATAGTGCAGGGCAACCACATCACTTCTTCCCCTGACTGTCCCTGTAAGCTACATTGTATTGGCCACAACGAAAACAACAGAAGACAACTTCCAGGGTCAGAATGCAGCATCCATGTGACAGACTCTTTGACTCCAATACAGGCTCAGTTTTGTTTTCACAATGATGAATTTCAAGATTATTTCAAAACTGATGGAAAAAGTAGTGTCAGGCACAAGAAAGTGGTTTAACAGAACACATAATGGCTTCCCTGATCCCCGCTCGAGAAACACCTGGCACTAAAAACACCACATGCTCCACTGGTGACGGCAAAGAGGATGAATGAGTTCATGGGTTCCCACTCTGGCTCAGTTTATATGGCCTGGGCTTTCATTATTGCAACAATAAATAGCAGAGATGTGAGATGTACCAGCTCTTAGACTCTTGCTGTTGCAATATAGCAATTCTCCTACTGATCAATATTAACTGTATTTAGATATGGTCAGAAATTTGGGTGAAATGCTGTTGATGTAAGAAGTTGCTTTGCTGAAGTAAGTCCTGTGGAATTTTCCTAACTCCTAGACTACAGGGTACTTTTGTACCCAAGGGTGTCTCTCTTTTTGGTTTCTCTTCAAATCAATCCCTTGCAAGGAGGGAATAGAAGAAATCAGTCACAAAATCAAATCTAAGTAGAAAAACTTTTTCAAATGTATCAGAGCTTAGGGACCTCTGAATCTATCCCATGGGCTCTCTCCTAACTCTCACTTTAACATTCCTTACCCCAGATGACCTCTTTTATGGAAATAGCCTCTCAAATACCATAAACAAGAAACAAAATCTCACTGAGTTCCCCAGGGACTATTCCTAAACCCTCTGTATGTGTGCATTATACATACACACAAAAATGAGATTGCATTTGATAACAAGCAGCTCTAACTTGGTTGATTCTTTAATGCATTAAGTCCAAACACTTTCTTTATTAAATCATTATTTCCATCTTTTCTAATTCCTGACAATTTATTATCTTGGCCTTTGCAAGCATGAGACCTCTTCTATTTAAAGCAAAGCTTCCATCTGACAACCCACCAGGGCATTTCTGCAGAACAGGATGTTCCTCTACACCCACATTTTCCCCTCACTTCCTTCCTAGTTTTCTTCTACCATTTGGGAATAAGATATCAGAAGAGAGCTGAAAAGTGGAGACAGTTGGGAACATTCCTTCCAAAATGAGATTTCGGCAAAATATGCTTTTTCTAAAAAAAAAGGTGAAATTTTATGAAGGGACACACTGGGTTCCAAAAGGGTTTTCTTAGGGGAGTTTCAGAGGTAAAGCTTGTTGGTGATGGTAGGAATAAGTCACCCTGCCAGGACTGGCTTACAAAGACAAGGGTGATAAAACAGAGCATAAAGTTTAGTGAGTAAAGCCAAAAGCTGACAAGAAAGGGTTAGAGAGCAGACCTGAGACTACTTAGTCCCAGGATGCTATGTTTGGGCCAGCCCAGCTTGCAAAAATGGGAGCTGAGGAGTCTGGAGAGAAGGACAGGCAGATTATTCTTGTATGGAGCAAAAAGCATGCCTGGGTCATGGAGCCCACCAGAAAAGGATGCCTGGGTCACCTCCACTGGTTTAGCTGAGGGGTCAAGTCCTCAGTAATCGTGGATTATGGACATGTGTGACAAACATGGGTAAAAGCCCATTTGGGGTAGTGATTTCACCACAAGCATGCAATGGGATGGCAAGTCACCTGTTACAAGTCGGGATATATTTCTGCCCAACTAGTGGAGACCTTTTATAAACCTCTCTGCTTTAAATAATCAAAGTGAGGATTTGAAGATGAGTCTTTTTGATACCCTACACAGGTTTTTCTATGCTTTCTCCTCTTGAGAGCAAATAATAGATCTGCTGCAGCAAAGGATGAAGCTGTCCTTTTTGGGGAAGGTGAAGATAGAGGTCCCATGCTCTTGGTAAACTTGGATGTCAGGGAAGCATCAGCTTCCAAAACCCTCTTTCCACCTTCAACTTTCCTTCCCACACAAAATCCTGGGCATAGGAGCTCACCAACCTGACACGTTGAGGTCAGATTGCAGCAATTTGTTGAACCTGGGGCTAATTATGAAGCCTAGCCCTGGCCCAGGGCACAGCCATCTGCCTTCACATTGGTTCAGGGTATTGCAAGTCAACTCCATGCTGCAGCAGCTTTCAGTGTCAGCTGAAGACTTGGTGATGATTTCCCAATGAATGAATTAACCTAAAGCTGTATCAAAGGCTGAAGATCAGCCTATGGCTCAACCTCAATGCTATGCTCCAGTATGAAATGCAACAGGGATTTAGCAAGGGATTTAGCAATGACACAGTATCTCTGGAGGAGACCTGCAAACCTCGAGTCTGTGCAATCAAGGCAACAAGGAGATGGCCTTTTGGTTTTCTCCAGGCATCTGGGTGAGGACGTGCTGCTCTACCTATTGATAGCCTGAGAAAAGGGGTGAGCACTGAGGAAGCACAGCTTGCAGGTGCCACCATGGTATTCAGGGTAATAAGAACAAGGACTTACGGAAAGATATGAAGAGACTAAGTGAATGAGCAATAAAACAGCAAATTAAACTTAATGTATCCAAATGTGAAGTAATGTTCATGGTAGGAAAAATGTTCTGAACTTCATGTACAAAATTATGGGCTCTGGGCTCACTCAGGAGTAAGATATTTGGATTGTAATAGTTCTATGAAATGTCAGTTCATTGCTCAGTAGTGGTGGAATAAGCAAATTAAATATTAACAATTACCGAGAGGCAAGCAAAAGAGAATATTATTATGCCACTGAATAAAACCAAGGTTCACTTACATCTTGAATGCTATCTTCTCATTGCTTTATTTTCAGAAAAGATACAGAGATGATGGAGAGGATTTGAAGAAAGGCGGTAAAGATAATGATTAAAGGTAAAAAAATTGGTCCTATAAAGAAATTGCCAAGTAAGCAAAGTGGAATCTTTGGTCTGGAAAAAAACCCCATCAAAACATGCCTGAAGGAGAAACTAAGAGGGTCTATGGAATGATGGTGAGAGACATGGAGAGTGTGAAAAGGGATCAACTGCTCACTGTTTCACCCAATGCAAGAATAAGGGTGCATCAAACAAAGCTGGCAGGAGCCATGCTAAGAACAAATTAAAAGAAACGATTCAAGCACAGCTGATAGTTAATCTGTGGCACTCCTTGCCAAAGGATGGTAAGGATGCAGTTTTTCATGGCTTCAGAAAAAGAACAGACAAATTAAAGGATGATAAATCCATAGAGGGCCACTGGACTGGAAGGTGGGAGAATATACAGGGAAAGTATCATGTATGTTTTCCACTCTCCATTCTGCATCACTCCTGGCCACTGGTGGAGACATGACACTGCATGGACCTTTGCTTTGACCCAATATGACTGCTTTTAAGTTTCAGTCTTGTATGAGAAAGCTGCCCCAAATCTGTAATGAATTTGCCTAAAAGTCTAAGCCAATTCCAGACCCTGCAAAGCAAAATTCTCCATGAAGTGCTTTGACCTCCAAAAAACAGAAATGTCAGAGGCCCCATGAAGTCACCAGACCTTTAGATGTTACTGCTAGGCTTGCAAGGAATATGTGCGTGCTCAAGTCATGGAAGTGGTGTGTCACTGGTTGCTGATCAATGGCCTAAGCAGTCTATAGCTCCAATCTGCTGAACAGGACCTACTTGTCTCTGTCACAGCAGGTGTGCATTTTTAAAAAAATATTTTTTTTAGTTGGAGGGATTTGTTTCCCTTTATTTGCAAGTCTTGCCTTTGTCCCAAAGTGATCACACCTCACGGAGGGGCAGCTACTTTGCCCTGTGACTGTATGGCTGCTGGCAAAGCTGATGTGTGAGACCATATGTGGAGAAAGGGGCTGAACGTGCATAATGGCAATCTCAGTTACAAGCATGCTTTTCCTCTGAGTGCAGCTCACAGTCCTAAACTGAGGCGTCTGAGGGCTGCTCCAGGGGCCAGCTGAGGTCCCACGTGTCTGTGCATCCCCTTGCTGGCAATGGATGGAGAGGTCATTGCTGCAGCTGCCGGACTTGCCAGGCTGGGGCTGGCCCATGCTGCCAGATGGAGAATGAGCGTGGGAGTCCCATTCCTGACCTCTCGCCTGCAGTGGGATTGACATAGCTCCATAACGGAGAAAAAATGCCGCTTCCACACGACAACAAGATAAACGTTTTTATAAGAAAGTCCCCAGATGGGAAGCGCCAGCAGCCCTGAGGTATTGCAAAGAAGGAAAGTGAGGACTCTGGCAGGTTTAGCATCAAGGCTCGCCCCAGCCTTTTTACAGCCTTTAACAGGGACATTCCTGTTTGTTTTATGAAGCGAGCTTAGCATCAGTGAAATGGAGTCCCAGATCACCCTGTCTCTGAGGACTCCCAGGTGCCGCAGAGCAGTCTGCTTCCAAGTTTAAAAATTGTGGCTATAATTTCTGTTTTATTGTCACTACATTCAAGCAACATCTCATCTCCTCTCTGGCCACAGTGGCCACAGTCTGACTTTTCTCACTGTGCCCATTGCATTACTGTCTCCTCACGGGTGGTCTCTCTTTCCTTGATGGCCTCACACCGTTCTCTGTAACTAAGACATTGTTTTATTTTCATGATTTAACTGAGTGCCTTGAAAGCCATCCTTTGGCTAGAAGGCATCTGTCTCCTGTCTTTCTCACATGCACTCTCAAAAAGACCACTCTGGAAAAGGGAGGAGAAACCTCAATTTTTCTTTTTTCCAAACTTCCCCCAGGGCCAAACAAGCCACCCAAGGATGAAAGAGCCATTTTGTCTTTGGCACAGGCGGAGTGGCTGGTGCTTAGATGGGTCGTGGCATTTTCAGATGGAGAGAGAGGGCAGTGGTCATGGAGAACATGGAGAACATGGAGAAATCAATAGTTCCTCAACTCGGTTAGTCTATGCATTCCCAAATCTGCCTCCCATGGCAGCAATCTCTGCAACACAATTCGCCTACCCAAATCACAGCATTAGAAATATGGGTTTTTAAATTATCATAAGCCTTCTACTTTTCTGATCCTATTTACCGCAATTCAAGATCCCACTGGCTTCGCACTTTGCTTTCCTAAGACATCGTCTTTGTCTTTGGAGTCTCCCATGCCCCAGGGTGACCTGCTGGGCAGGGCTTCTGCAGTGACACCATGTCCCCAGGACATCGCTGTGCTGGGCATGCTGTTGGAGGTGTCCAGGTGCCGCTGAGCCACATGAGCCTATTATTTAGCTTTCTGGGAGGGATCCCGCTTCTGCTTCCCTCCTTGATGTAGCAAATCAGCTGCATTATTAAAATGATTAAAAATAGACTGAGCTTGCCCGAGACTGCATCTATAATGGATCAATTGCTTTTTATACATTTTTGGCTCCCTACAGTGCTGCTTTGTCATGTCGCTTTCACTCATTTGGGCAGGATCTTGAAATAATAGGCACATTCAGGAGATATAAATATAGCTGTTTATTGCCTTAAAATGGATCTGCAGGCAAATCACAGCCTCAGCTTCAGGTATTTGGAAGTTAAATCTTCCTCTTCCATCCTTTCCTTTTTGGACTTGGATCAAACACTGGACTTTGCAGCGTGGGGTCTGCTTTATCTTAAGCTATAAGCACTAGTTTTGCTGCAGAAAATTCATACCCTCATAGGCTGATGATTCGAGCAGCTCTTAGTGCTAGCCTGGATTTGATTCCAGTAAGAGTGCAGAGTTACCACTGAAAGGCTGCAGCACAGCGAAATAAAAATAAATGCACTACATTGTGTAGCTTAACGGGGTGCTAATTTCTTGGGAGCACATAAATAGGAGGCACAGAGCACATCTGTCTGCTGGCGTTGGATCGGGAAAAAGCAGGAGAAATTTGGAGCTCTGTCACAGGGACAGGCTGAACTTTGTTCCCATGTCTCGCAGCACTGCACAAAGTCTCCTCTGTAGAAGAGCCAGTTAATTAAAAACGATATTTACAGTCCCCTGGTGATGCATGCTCATAATTCTGCTATTAGTATTTCTACAAAGTCTGGCACTGCAAGAGGGTTTGGGCCCCGACCAGACAAACAATGTCCTCGTCCTTAGTGCCACCCATGTGGCTGGAGTCCACACAAGAGGGGTTCTGGGGCAGCTGAGCCCCTCTCCATCACGCTGTGTTTGCTGAGGGGTTTTATGGCCCAGGTCTCTCACAGCAAAAACAGGACACCCCGTCCACCCCACTCAGAGATTCCCAGGTGTTTTGTCTGCAGAAGCAAATTACACCAACTGATGCAGTGGGAGCAGTGCTCTCAGCTAGGACTGACTGAGTGAGACACACAGAGGCGCAGAGAAATCCAATACACCTAAAAGTACTGGAACAATCTCCCAAATCTCCCATGTTTGACTTCATGTCCCCTTGCATCCTTCCTCCTCTAACTCTCATCCAATACAGCTCACAGAAATTATCCTCAGGCAATGACAGGGTATTTCCTTGGCACTTCTCATAAGATCGGACATTTAGAAACATTTGCAATGTTTCCTGCTGTGTGATGCACAGCTTTTAGCTCGCAGGGTTTGATGACTCAAGAAGAAGCAATGTCCTGAAGTTTTAAATATGCACATGATAAAATGCTGTAGAGGTGACCAGGGATGAAGTGGAGCAGGGATATTTTTGGTGATTTTAACGCCCCTATTTAGGCAGCTGCTCTGTACATAGTCAGCGAGAGGGAGAGGTTTCTTTAGAGGCAGATTGAAGCAGAAACCTGCGCCTCTTCTGACTGCAGATGGGGATTAGGGAGAATGTTTGTCCAAACTGCTCCCAGCTGACCACTCTCAGCAGCCCCTGTGGGCTCCCACTTGCTCTTTCAGCCTGAATTCGAAGGGATGTGGTGAAGCAACCTCTCATTTAACCTGTTCAGAGGACATCCCAGAGGTCTCCATCTCTCAAGGAAGAGATTCTTACCTCCCCTTCCCACACTATCCCCCTCCCTCCTCTATCTTCAAAAGATTTTGGTTTCAGGAAACTCCTACAGAAGTCCATAATTAAGTTATCTCCCATTGCCACTGCCCCATCCCAGCCCTCCTCATCCTCCAGCATCCACCCCCGCCCCAGCGCGCGCAGCTCACCTTGGGCAGGGGCGTGCAGACCCTGAGCTCGGCCGGCACCCGCGGGGGTCCGCAGAGCCGCGGGAGCTTGTGCCTCATCCTCACATATTTTTTCATATCCTTATTTTGCGTAAAGGTAAAGCTCCTCTTACTGTAGGTACCCGGCTGCTGACAGCATCTAATAGCTGTTAATTTGTCCTAATAGCCAGACATCGCAAGTACGCTGCAGCGAGTTGTTGTAAGCTTGGTAAGAACAAGTTTCAGTTGTTGAATGATTAGCTGATATCACATGCACAAAGGCTCCATCCTGCTACCACTGAAAATAATAATAAAAATCTCTTTAACATTTTATTACCAAGCCCTTCCCTCTATTCCTTTTTACACATTTCTAGTCAGTTAAAAAAGGATAGCGTCTGTTCATGGAAAAAAAAAAAGATGATGAAAGCTAGAGAAACTCCTTGACATACTCCTTTTGGCTTTATGTATTTCACTTTGAATTAGGATGCCAAACCAGGAGAATGACACTGCAGACTTCTCAGACATTAAAAAAACATGAATCAGACCTCAGCATGGTTTTATTTGCTAAAAACAAAAGCTTCTAATTATGGAACTCAACATAGAAAATACTGTTTGGGTTTGTTCTCATTGCCTCCTAGTTCTGCTATACTCCACTGTAATTAAGTGCTCTTACTCAGGATGGTGAAGGGTAAAAAAATCTTCTGTTTTCTGACCAGGTCTGGCATTGCCAGATAATCCCTTGGTCAGAGGAGTCAAAGCTTTAGGACAGGTTTAGGGAGTGTGAGGCTCCCAGGGGGATGTCCTTCTCCATGACCTGACTTCTGTTTCCCTCACATTCTTTTAACTCTCAGTGAGGTCCCTGCAGGGGTGGGGGATGTGTCTTGGTTAATCCAGGCCTCACCTGGCTGCCCATGGTCAACAGAGACCAACAAGCACTTCCAAATAAAGGCCATTTATGCCACGGGCCTCCTCAAAGCCTCAGCAAGGCCCAGCAGAAGGAGGGAGATGGGATGGATCACATTGGTTGGCTCAGCCACTCCACTCTCCTGCTGCTGCAGGTAGTCCTAGGAATGACATTCAGAAGATCCAGAGGCCATCTTCTTCCTGTTATCCCATCATCACAAAATCCACCAACACTCTATTGCAAATAAGGCTGGAAGCTGAGGCAGGAGACACCAAAGCTATCCTAATGCTCCTACACTACCATCAGATGCATTAGCTGAATTTCCTGCATGATTCAAGGAGCAGACTGGAAGCTGGGCCAGGTAAAGACACTAAGAACAGTCCTGTCAATAAATTCTGGGGAAATGACTTTCTGATCCCAAGTCTGGAGTGTGGCTTACCTCTGAAGGTATGATCAGATCACACAGATCAGGCATTGGGGAGCCAGTGACACCTCCAGCAGTGCTTAAAATCCCTGTCTTAAAATCCTCTCTCTACCCCAGCACCACCCCCAAAGCTGGCTGACACCCAGGGCCAAATGGCCGACCAAAGAGAAATGCTTTTCTGTCTCCCTGTCCCAGAAATTGAAGCCTGGTTTAACACGACACAAAACCAGCCTGAACAGGCAATGGTCTCCCCTAGCACGGTGCTTTGCTGAAATGGTCAGCAGCGATTCCTCCCTGTGCCGCAGCAATGGGATAGAGATGACAAACCTGTCTCTGATTACACTCCATTACATCCTCACAAGGTTTCCTGTGCTGCCTGCAGAGCAGGTGTTCTTGCCTTGGTTTTTAAAGGATTTCAGGTAAAACAGCCATCCAACATCTCTGGCCACAGCAGTCTGATGCTCTGGGGTTTGATTCTGCCCTGTGGATGTACAAAGGTGTAGAGGATGCAGAAATCACTACTTTTCTGAGGCATAAGGGCACTTATCAGGAAAATACCTCTTAAAGGCACATACTCTCTCCTCTCTACACTTCTTAGTAGGAATGCTGTTGCAAAAACAGACTGTAGTACATGAAATATCTGTTAAAACCACATGGTACCTGCTCCCTACACTCCTTAGTAGGAGCCCTACTGCAAAAACAGGCTGCAGTACATACAACGGTGGGACGGTGGGTGCCTGCTGGGGATGTAAGCGATGCTGGGCGAGCAGAGCAGGGCTGAATCCAGAGATCCCAATGCAGTCTTTGCAAGTCATGGGGACTGCAATGGCTGCATGCATGGATTGACTTGCACAGGTAACACAAATCAATTCTCACCTCTGAAGAGCATTTCTGAAACAGGACTGTCTGAAAATGCTCCACAGCCAGTGCTGGAAAGCAAAACAGTTGCACTGAGTTCATTGCTTATGCTATGGGACCTCCCAATCCTTAATAAATTTGCTTCCTGTGAATGGAAAACACGAAAAGGCCCCGGCTGCCACTTCTTCCTCTTGGCTTCCTATTTCAAACAACCTTTTGGAGTGGACGTCACACGTTTCTCAGCGGCTTTCTGCCTGCCCTTCCCCCGTTTCCCATGTGAAGCAGCACCCAGCCACCCTCTACAATGTTCCTGAAGGCTCCTGCCGAAGTTTTCTGCCCCAAAACCTGCAGCCTAGCTGCTTGCTTTGCCCCTCTCTCTCTCAAAGTCATCCAGCCATCTGAGAAGAGCCCATACTCTCCTCAGCAAGTTCAACAGAGGACAAATTGAAAGCGCTTGCAGGGACTCTGGAAATAAAGCTAATGGTTGCTGCGGGGAGGGACAGGTTTTACTCTGACAAATCCATCAGGAGGCACTTAGCTGTAAAACCCTGAGACCTCCGCAAGGGAACCCCTGTCCTGCTTCTGGTTTTATGTTGCTCTGAACTGCCTGGTTAATTTAAGAGAAAAAAAAAAGGCAAGGTAATGGGCCTCTTTGGAGGGGCTTTGGGCACTTAGTAGAAAGCAGGGAGCCAAGGCCTGTATAATTAAATTGCTAATCTCTCGCCGTATCTGGCAGGCTGCATACTCTTGTTAAAAAACAGGTTTAAGCACCACAGCAATTTTTTGTTTCAGCTCTAGGCACAAGCCAGGAGCCTTAATTCCTCCAGCCCTGAGACACTTCTAACAGTGCCCTTCACTGCAGACCTGCACTCCAGAAAAGCCCAGACACCGGACAGTGTCAAGATGTCCCTCTTCCTCTTTAAGAAAAAAAAAGAGAATTAATAAGGTGAAGGTGCTCTCTGCTGCAGCACAGCCTCTCCTGAGGCTCCTCAGTGATGTTCACTCACATCATCTGTTTCTTTCCTCTTTCCATATCCAAGAAGTCACTGGCATCAGGGTGCGAGCGGCTTCTCACACATCAGACAGATCCCCAGGTATGAGGTGTCTCACAAGCACCTACAGAAGGGTTTTCTTGCTGTCTCTGTACCTTTGCACACCTTCTGTACCTTAAAATAAGTACCAAGCATCAAATGTCCTGCTGACTAATCTTGAAGCAATGGAGAAGGCCACTTTTAGAGCTGAATAAACTTATGCATTGCTCACTGGCACATCCCTCCTCCAACAGCAGTCAAATCTTCCATGTGGACAGACAACGCTTGCAGACTACTCATGTTTTGCTGAGGAAAACAGGCAGATGTAGAGGTGTGAGATGAGATATTTGGGTTTATTCATCACTTTAAGGAAAGCAACCAAAACAAATTAAAAATTTCTCCATTCTTTTCACCATCCTGGCCATGTACCTTGGCTTTTCTACCTCCCTACATAATTTTTCTCACCTGCCTGGAGGTCAGGAGGTAGGGGATGTCTGAAGGCACACTTCTTGCATTGCTCGCAGCAGCTCTGAGCTCTTGACAGCAGCTTGGCTCTGGGACACACTTCATCTCCCAGGTGAAAGCAAGGGGCAGCAGCATGAGGGGATGGGGGCCACAGATACAGGAGGAAAAAGCAGTCTGGAAATCAAACCTCTCATTACTGTCAATGGGGGGAGGTCCCAGTGGTTATATACAGCCACATCTCCATTGATACTGATGGGTACAGAGGCAGAGGGGAAGGTTGGCAGCGTGAGGCAGTGAGAGACCGCTAAAGATTAAAAAGAACAGAGCACAGAGATGCACTAAAAAGCAAGAGGAAATCACAGAAAGAAGGAGCATAATGGCTGGGATCACATCCCTGGAGATCCCTGCTGCTCTGGGATAGTATGGCAAAAGCCTTCAATGCCACCTGAGCAATCAGCTGAAGTGTGTGAAAATCCCACTTAACGTCTGCAGTTGCGGTAAAACCCCCAGCCTTTCTAGAAGGCACATCAGAGCCTCCAAGGACAGGATCTTGGCTGAGTTTGACATCTGCACCTCTACCAGACTGACTCTGGATGTGGATGATGGGAAGCACAAGGACCATTTAACCCCCAGGAAAGAAAATCCCCACTTTGGTTCTTTCAAACACATTTCTGATGTCTGCAGACATTAAAATATATGTTCTGCTTCATTTCAAAAGGATGTTTTGGTGCACTCTGACTCAAGCACCAAGGACATGCAAATTTTATTTATATTACTGCAGCAGTCACCTGTCACTGGCTAAACCAGCATTAAACATAACAGCTTTTCCCTCAAGAAGGGAGATGCGCTCCAAGAGCTGAAGTTGTCGTGGCTTAAACAGATTACGAGTCATCAGCTTGAAGGGAAGATGTTTGCACGCTTGCAGCACATTATAATGTAACATAAAACATATTAATTTAAATTAACGGTAATAACTTGCTAATCTGTGATAATTCAGTCACTTGCAAGCATCTTTGTATACCCTTTGGCTCACTGGGTTGAGGGAATGAAGAGACATTCGTGTACAAGGAGCATTTCCCTTTGGAGAACACCTAGGAAAACATCTTTTAATGTTCTTAAATACATATATTGCACAGAAAGGAGATTCATAGTTTTAGGATGAACAGGCCAATTTTGATAAACTTGTGGTGGGATGGTTTCTGTGATCAGCACAGGAGTTTTTTTGTCAAAACAGGAGAGAAATGTGGGCCTTGGCAGCCAAGTAGGCAGAGTGGTGAGCAAACAGAGGAGGAGCGCAGCTGTCCCACTTCTCTAGGACACGCTTTGCCACTCGCTTCTCACCTATTGCAATCCCTTGCTTTTTCTTGTTCTGTTTCCCTTTCTTAGCTGTTGTCTCCTAAGTTGGAAGTATCTTATTTTTTTTCATTCTAGTGTGAAAGGCAACTTTGAAAAATCATAGAATAGAATCATTAATGTTGGAAGAGACCTCTAAGATCATCAAGTCCAACCACCAACCGAATACCACCATGCCCACTAAACCAAGTCCTGAAGTGCCACATCCATGCGCTTGTTAAACACCTCCAGGGATGAGGACTCCACCACTTCCCTGGGCTTCCCCTTCCAGTGCTTGACCACTCTTTCAGTAAATACATTTTTCCAAATATCCAATCTAAACCTCTCCTGGCACAACTTGAGGCCATTTCTTCTTGCCCTGTCACTGGTTACATGGAAGAAGAGATCAACACCCCCTTCTCTACCCCCTCCTTTTAGGTAGTTGTAGAGACTGATAAGGTCTCCCCTCAGTCTCTTCTTTTCCAGATTAAACAATCCCAGTTCCCTCAGCTGCTCCTCATAAGGCGGATTATGAAATGGAATGGGAAAAGCCACATGCAGGATTGCTGAAGAAAGCCTTTCTCAATGAGTTTTAGAAATCCAGCTGCTGAGAACAACACCTGAGCACAGGGAAAGGAGTGAGAAGCACACCCAAACTGTGGATGTGGTTGCTGACTCTGAGTTATTTTGACTCTGTCATGTATATGTGCCATCTCAAAGGTATCTGTGCTTCGGTACTTCCTCACTGACAAATGTAGCAACCCGCACTAAGCTTAAACCACAGGCTCCAAATGTAAGTAGGAAACAATTTCTTATGCAGAGGGACTAAACAGATAAGGAGCATTCAGGCTGGGAAAGATGACGGAGGGAAGATATGATCAAAGTGTCTAGAATCATGAAGGACACAGAGATGGTGAATAAAGAAGGATTATTCTTTTTAAAAATTATTTTATGCTATCACACCAGGACTAAGGACTATGCAATGACATGATGAGGCTGCAGATTTAGAAGAAGAAAAAGCTCTTATTTGCATAGTGCATAGTGAAAGTAGGG
>NW_010190319.1:29059-32885 GCF_000695765.1 Mesitornis unicolor
CAGTGGATGCAGGGGAGGCAACTAGTGTAAGTGGGTTGCAAATATAATTAGGTAAATTAACACAGGAAAAGTTCATAAAGGGTTGTTAAACCTGATGAAGTCAGGAAGGGGCTGAACTAGTGACTCTTGGGAAGTGGGAGAATGCACTGGGGAAGTACATCTCCAGACCGGCCTTGTTTTACCCTTCTCCTAAGTGTCTGTGGCCAGCTGCTGTTGGAGGCTGGGTTTTGGGGCAGAATAAACACCGTTTGACCTAGCAGAGCTGTAACATTATGTCATGGTCATGTAATCACAGAGAAAGTCCTCCCAAGTGTGGTTCAGATCAGAAGCACAATGCAGCTTTGTCTTCCCTGCAGGGACATCGCAGTCTATTTATGCACATGCATCAGACACCTGAAGTCGCTTACTGCAAATGTCCCCTTTTCTGACTACGATTTGCAAAAAGCAGTAGCAGGCTAGGTGTCTAAACCCCACTGCTTTTGAGAGGACTTAACGTGTGCTTAATCTGCTTAGTTGTTTTTAGTAATCTCTCCAGGCACCTCCACAAAACCTCTATGAAAATAGGGCCTAGAATGATCTCTTCGCTTTTATCTTCTGACGCTCAGATGCCTTGTGACCCATAGACAGAAGCTACAGTTTCTCCACACTTTGCAACCATTATTAATGAGGCTTTTCAAATGTTAGATTGCCTGGAAAAAGGCATATTTTGTCCGTTTGCAAGAATTATTTCAGCAAGCTTTCTTCCGAGAGAGTACAGAGAATGAATTCGGTGCAGCAAGACCCATGAGTGATGCCTCCATCAATCTCTGACTTTTAAAGCTGATTCTTACACCTCTTACCTTCCCCACCTTACACAAGCAAGTTGAGAAAAGAGGAGCTTTCAAGCTTGACTGGGCAGATCGTGTATTACCATGCCAGGCACCAAACAGAACCACAAGTGCTAGAAACATAAATCAGGTCTGTAATGTGGGGCTGCTGGAGGACAACTCTATTTTATGTACTTGACCTGTATCCAGGGTTCATTTCAACATGACCCTGGTGTAACTCGCTTTATCAGCTGTAAAGACAAGCTCACCAGCTGTACATTATATTCACACTCCAAAGCCACTGGAAAAAGCAAGCGAAGCCTCAGAGCAGACCTGTGGGAATGGACTAAGAAAGTCCCTTCTAAATCTTTTGTTTTCTCTGCTATAAAACTGAAATAATTTATCTGGGATGGAGCCAAAATAAAATAATTCATTTAACTTGGGGGCGTGCTTTTCAAAACAGAGAAAAAAAAATCAAGCTGAATGCTAAGATAAAGAGGTTTCCTAAGTGAATGATTTAAATGTTTCATGTTGAAATGTTAGACTGGAGCTTTTCTGGTTTGTCAAGGAAAAAAGGGTCCCCCTTTTTGTAAGCAGAAAATATTAGTTGAATTCAGGCTAAATCTGTGGATGGTTTCAGTCAGCCTGAAACTGCATTTATTAGCAAATAAACTGTTCATCTGAAAAAATGTTATCTCGCTCTACTCCAAATGTTCTTCCCGTTGCTTAAAAATATCCTATTTATAGATGAAGCTATTGTTAAGGGTAGATTTAAGCTGTTGTGGGTCATTGTCTGGCACAGCATCTCCTTGAGAAAGCAAATCAATTAAGCTATTCTGTTTTGGAGGCTCCGTGCCTGTTTGTGCAGTTGTTACATCATATAAGAGACTGCAGTCTTATGGACTCTGACAGATGTGACTGCACTTCTATGTATAGCAAATACCCTGTTTTCAGTAGCTTTGAGATATAAATGGTCACAACATGGCTTAGGAAGGCAGGGACAGCTGAGATCAACAGAGCATCCTGCGTCCAGGTCTCTCTCAACTCCCTCTTCCATACCAAAAACTCCCAAAAAACTCTGCCAGGCAGAGTGAAATAAAAGCATTATTTCTAACCCCTGTTAGTAAGAGATGGCTTTTGGGCTGAAGCATGGGGAATGATGTCCTTTTCAAACTTTTCATTATACAGCCAAGAAAAAGAGAAAAAAGAGAAATGAAGGGAGGGAAAAAAAAACATTAAGAGCTTCTGCTTGTAACAGTGATGCTTTTCATTATTGTGAGGATCTGAAAGCCTGATTGCTTGCTTTGGCATTTGAATATTTCTCTCTCTTTATGAAATAGGCCCAGCACAGATAAATTGGATCGCACCTGTCTTGCCAAGGTGTCCCAGCCTTCTGCTGCAGGAGGCAGGGAATCTGTGCAATGTGCCCGCAATGTGCCCTTTGGGATGAGGCCCCAGAGAGCAGGGCTGGAGATGCACTTTTCACTGTGATGGTGACTGAGCATTGGCACAGGTTGCCCAGAGGAGCTGTGGAGTCTCCATCCTTGGAGATATTCAGAACCCAGCTGGACGTGGCACTGAGCAACCTGCTGTATGTAGGTGACCCCGCTTTGAGCAGGTGGGATGGGATGATCTCCAGAGGTCTCTTCCAACCTCCCATGATTTTGTGATATGGGCACACATCCTGAGCATGGCAGCATCTTTCTGGCAGCATGCTCGGTGACCATTCTACCCGTAGGACAGTAACAGGGCAGTGTGTGCAGGTCCCTTAGCACATGCCTACTCATAGACCTGCACTTACTCTCGCAGGGTCAACAGCTTTCATTTCACAGGCAGCAGGCTCAATCCATCCACTCATTTTATATTTATTTCACTGTGGAGACAAAAATGCATTGGCCAGTTTTACTGAATCACTGTTTTTTCTTTGCCCAGCTAGGCAGATGGACCTGGGTGACCAAAATCAACCTCATCTGCATCTGTTGGCTGCTACTGACTCAGATAAGACATAGCCTTTTCTTACCACCCTGCTACATTTCATGGCTATTTTCCAGCCATCAACTCAGGAATGGGGCTACAGAGGCAGACACAAGAGCACAGATTTGTAAATATTACATTTGCATATAGATTATTTGATTAGTTGTGATGGGGAAAGGGCTGCTGGTCAGTCTGACTCCCTGGCTGTGGGAGTATCCGTTGAGCTGGCCCAGCCCTGCCTGCGCTGGGTCTTGGGGAGCTACCACCATTTATCACCTGCGGATTATTTCTGGAGCTCATCTTTTCTCAGCTCTCTGATATCCACAACAAGCGTCCTATGGCTCTGAAGCCATGTGAGGTTCGTAGTGTGTGATTAAGGAAGGCTAATGGTTTAGTTCTGTCTAAGAACATGGCTCATGTCCCAGCACATCTGCAACATGCTTGCTAGTAAGCACATGATTTGCAGAAAAAACACGTTGTCACTGAAAATATCCTCGAATAGGAAATGCTGCAGAGACTCCCTGCACAGACAGAAACCAGCTCAGGTGGTTGATGTTTAGGCAAGAGACTGCACAAGAGGCTCAGGATAGTCCCAGCTGGTACGAAGCTGACCTAACTGGACCAGTCTGGAGTGACAGGGTAGCACACACAGACATGGTGTGGCTCAAGAGCATCAGGCGGCACTGGCTGTTGCTTGCAGACACATTTCCCTCCAAACTGGCAGTTTAACAACGCCGTGGCCTTGTGTTCGTCAGGTGCAGGAGCAATACACAGAATGGTCTTTGAAGTGTCACAGCAGCTGCAACAGCTCCCTGCTAAATTAAAAGAAAATACTTAAAGCTCCTGTATGCTGCTGAAGTGCGCATACAGGAATGAATTTTACAGAGCTCAAAATCCCCAGACCGATTTCATGTATTCATTTAAAACCCTGAGGGGGCATAAGCCATGGTTTAGCAGCAGGAACACAAAGACACTCTTCTGTGGAAACAGCGAGTTTTCTATACTATGTGAGGGAAACAAAGCCAATACACCACTCATTTTAGCTC